>NC_092101.1:46055556-46059472 GCF_045679555.1 Salvelinus alpinus | reverse complement strand
TTCTGTAGCGTACAGTAGAGGACTGACATTATGTTATTCTGTAGCGTACCTTAACATTACCTTTGTAGCCTGTAGCCTGTAGGCTGTACTTCTCTTTTCTATTGATGCTTGGCTGGACACTGATGTCACTACTTGTCTGTGTGTAGAAATCATGTCTCTACTGTCTGTGTGTAGAAATCATGTCTCTACTGTCTGTGTGTAGAAATCATGTCTCTACTGTCTGTTTGCCCCGGTTTCGGTAGTGTACTCGCAGTCGGGTTCAAATCAGTGGTTTATAAATACAATCGTCTCAATTTCACTGTCTGAGGAATTTTCCCTCACTTGAAGTGAAATCCTTGAAGGTACAGATCAGGATTTGAGGAGGAATTGACCCCTACGTCTCTTGAGTCACATGATGCCAGTGTCCATGACACTGCACTCACTGTACTCTACCTAAATATAAACACTGTTGACGTGTGTGTGTGTGTGTACTGGCCTGAACAGAGAGAGAGAGAGAGAGAGAGAGAGAGAGAGAGAGAGAGAGAGAGAGAGAGAGAGAGAGAGAGAGAGAGAGAGAGAGAGAGAGAGAGAGAGAGAGAGAGAGAGAGAGAGAGAGAGAGAGAGAGAGAGAGAGAGAGAGAGAGAGAGAGAGAGAGAGAGAGAGAGAGAGGACAATGAACACCCTCTGTCCCTGACAGGTAGGGGTTAAGTCCAACTTGCTCGCTCTCATGTTGCAGAGTGAAGGATGGTGACATTTTATTCTGGCAGAGGGAGAGAGAGGGGACGGGAGTGTTTGTGGGAGAGGGGACGGGAGTGTTTGTGGGAGAGGGGACGGGAGTGTTTGTGGGAGAGGGGACGGGAGTGTTTGTGGGAGAGGGGACGGGAGTGTTTGTGGGAGAGGGGAAGCACTGACTGACAGTTCTACAACAAATGTCTTCGTCTGTCAATCTGTTTCACTATGGAAAGGTAACTGACCATGTGCCCCCCTCTCTCTCTTTCTCTCTCTCTCTCTCTCTCTTTCTCTCTCTATATATATCTCTTTATATATATATCTCTTTCTTTCTCCCTCTCTCTCTATATCTCTCTCTATATATTTCTCTCTCTCTCTTTCTCTCTCTCCCCCCTCTGTAGATAAGTTATTCGGGAAGCGGCTGCTGCAGGCTGGGAGGTACATCATGTCTCATAAGTCCTGGATGAAGACCGTGCCCACTGAGAACTGTGACGTCCTCATGACTTTCTCAGGTGATGCACAAAAACACACACACACACACACACACACACACACACACACACACACACACACACACACACACACACACACACACACACACACACACACACACACACACACACACACACACACATGCATTACTCAGCGTTATTGTTTACATACACATTTGTTCAGCCATCCATGCACTATGAAAGGCAGAAGTAAGCAGCAGTCATTTTTCATTTTAGTCTCCCTGACTTCATGAATGGTGATAATGTCATTGCAACATTAGCCATCCCAGTCCATGACTAGTCTGTGTTACTCTGCTCAGTCATCATTGGAACGTCATGCTCATTAGACAACAGTCATCTCTCCAGGCTCGTGAAAAACTCATGATTATAATATGGGTTATTTATATCGTTTGCTTTTGAGATAATGAGGCTACATATGATTTTAATTAAAAACAGTGTTTCAGTGTTTGGTTTATGTGGAACAATTTGACTGTAAACTGTTGCTAATGTCTTGAAGGTTGGTATTTTCATTAGATAAACAATATATATATATATTTTTTAAACATGTCTGTTTCTTCTCCTGTGACAGACCGGACAGATGACCACACGTTGCTATGGCTACTAAACCACATGCGCCTGGGCATTCCAGAACTCATCGTCCAGATCCGACATCACAAACACACGCATGTACACGCCTTCTTCGTCACGGCAACATATGAGAAGTAAGAACCCCGCCTCCGAGGGGTGTGGGACGACAATATCACCCTACTAGCACGGCCATCTATTGGCTAATGTATAGACAAGGACATCATGGGTAGCTGTGTGCTGCAGTGTAACTATAGCTTGAGGAATCAATCATCGGTTCTCATTGTTAGCAGCAAAATAGATCCTGGAGGGTAGATTGAGTTACAGACAAGGCCTGTCTCACCCTAAGGCATGTGATGGAGTCAGGCTTTTGACTGGAACAGTTCCCATATCAACAGCAGAGCCGACTAGGTGAAACATCTGTGGAAGCGTCCTTGAACAAGGAACTACGTCATTGAAAATAAGAATTTGTTCTTAACTGACTTGCCTAGTTAAATAAAAATAAAAATAAAAAAATTAATAAAAGTAGCTCTGGATAAGAGCGTCTGCTAAATGTTGAATTATTTAACCTTTATTTAACTAGGCAAGTCAGTTAAGAACAAATTCTTATTTTACAATGACGGCCTAGGAACAGTGTGTTAACTGCCCTGTTCAGGGGCGGAACGACAGATTATTACTTTGTCAGCTCAGGGATTCGATCAAGCAACCTTTCGGTTACTAGTCGCTCTAACCACTAGGCCACCTGCCGCCCAAATGACTAAAAGGTAAATGTCTGTATGTGAGTGTACTACAACCACTGTTAAGACATCTGGACCTTTATGGTGCAAGTTACGAGTGTCTGTTTTCTAACTACCTGTTTAAACCAGTGCTTGACTTGGATGGAAATAGATGCCGGTACTGTTTATGTGCAGGAACTCATAAGGTAATCTACAGCGTCTTCAGGAAGTTTTAACAACCCTTGACTTTTTCCACAGCTTGTTGTGTTACAGACTGAATTTAAAATGAATTAAATAGAGATATTGTGTCACTGATCTACACACAATAGACTATAATGTCAAAGTGGAATTAGGATTTTGAAAATGTTTACAAAAAGAAACATCCAATGAAAAGGTGAAATGTCTTGAGTGAATAAATATTCAACCCCTTTGTTATGGTAAACCTAAATATGTTCAGGAGTAAAAAATATACTTAACAAATCACATAGTAAGTTGCATGGACTCACTCTGTGTGCAATAATAGTGTTTGATTTCTGACTGACTACCTCATCTCTGTACTCCACACACACAGTTATCTGTACAGTCCCTCGGCAGTGAATTTCAATCACAGATTCGATCACAAAGACCAGGGAGGTTTTCCAATGCCTCACAGAGTGCACCTATTGGTAGATGGGTAAAAAAAAGCAGACATTGAATATCCCTTTGAGCATGGTAAAGTTATGCTTTACACTTTGGATGGCATAATGGTGGCTGCATCATGTTATGGGTATGCTTGTAAGGACTGGAGAGTTTTTCAGGATAAAAAGGAAACGGAATGGAGCTAAGCATTGCACCCCTAGAGGAAAACCTGGTTCAGTCTGCTTTCCACCAGACACTGGGAGATTAATTTACCTCTCAGCAGGACAATAACCTAAAAGGCCAAATCTATACTGGAGTTGCTTACCAAGACAACAGAGAATGTATCTGAGTGGCCTAGTTACAGTTTTGACTTAAATCTACTTGAAAATCTATGGCAAGACCTGAAACTGATTGTCTAGCAATGATCAACAACCAACTTGACAGAGCTTGAAGTATTTTGAAAGAATAATGGGAAAATGTTGCGCAATCCAGGTGTGGAAAGCTCTTAGAGACTTACCCAGAAAGATTCACAGCTGTAATCACTGCCAGAGGTGCTTCTACAAAGTGTTGACTCAGAGGTGTGAATACTTATTTAAGTGAGATATTTCAGTATTTAATTTTCAATACATTTGTAAAAATGTCTAAAAGCATGTTTTCACTTAATCATTATGGGGTATTGTGTGTAGCTGCGTGAGAAAAAAACATATATTTTGAATTCAGGCTGTAACACAACAAACTGTGGAGTAAGTCAAGGGCTATGAACGCTTTCTGAAGGCTCTGTATAAGAGATGCAGGAA
>NC_092101.1:46008056-46050556 GCF_045679555.1 Salvelinus alpinus | reverse complement strand
GTACACACAAACACGCACACAAACACGCACACACACACACGCCTCTGTGGTGTATATAACGGTCTGTCTCCCTCTGTGGTGAATCTAACGGTCTCTCTCCCTCTGTGGTGAATCTAACGGTCTCTCTCCCTCTGTGGTGAATCTAACAGTCTGTCTCCCTCTGTGGTGAATCTAACAGTCTGTCTCCCTCTGTGGTGAATCTAACAGTCTGTCTCCCTCTGTGGTGAATCTAACAGTCTGTCTCCCTCTGTGGTGAATCTAACAGTCTGTCTCCCTCTGTGGTGAATCTAACAGTCTGTCTCCCTCTGTGGTGAATCTGACGGTCTCTCTCCCTCTGTGGTGAATCTAACAGTCTGTCTCCCTCTGTGGTGAATCTAACAGTCTGTCTCCCTCTGTGGTGAATCTAACAGTCTGTCTCCCTCTGTGGTGAATCTAACAGTCTGTCTCCCTCTGTGGTGAATCTAACAGTCTCTCTCCCTCTGTGGTGAATCTAACGGTCTCTCTCGCTCTGTGGTGAATCTAACAGTCTGTCTCGCTCTGTGGTTTATCTAGATGATATTCGTGACTACTTTGGGGTGAAGATAGCCATGTACTTCGCCTGGCTGGGGTTCTACACCACGTCTATGCTGTATCCTGCTGTCATCGGCTTCGTGCTCTGGGTTCTCACCGAGTCTGACCAGGTGACTTTTACACTGGACCTTTTCAAGTGTCCTATCCAGGGGGTGTACTCGTACATCACGCTGCCTCACTCTACAGAAACAGGAGATAGACTAGTGTCCGGTCCAGGAATGGGGTGTACTTGTACATCAAGCTGCCTCACGCTACAGAAACAGGAGATAGGCTCCTGCCCTGGGGGTCAAGACACTGCTTACTTACTTACAGCTTACTTTTCAAATGCACTGTTTGTATCTCATTTAGTACAGATACACAGAGACATACTCACTGTGATACACTCCAATCTGCTCTGAAGTACAGTGTATTCCCTTCTTTAACAACGTTAGCCTTTATCTACTGGCTCACGGGGAGATATTGAACTGTGTTGACGTTTGAAAATGTAGCAACAGTGTTTCTAAGGTTCCTCAGATATGATGATCTCATGTCTTTTCATAGAATAGAAGGACCACCTGTGTATTCTCCTCTTTCCTCAGACGAGTCGTGATATCTGCTGTGTAGTCTCTCTCCTCAGACGAGTCGTGATATCTGCTGTGTATTCTCTCCTCAGACGAGTCGTGATATCTGCTGTGTATTCTCTCTCCTCAGACGAGTCGTGATATCTGCTGTGTATTCTCTCTCCTCAGACGAGTCGTGATATCTGCTGTGTATTCTCTCTCCTCAGACGAGTCGTGATATCTGCTGTGTATTCTCTCTCAGACGAGTCGTGATATCTGCTGTGTATTCTCTCTCCTCAGACGAGTCGTGATATCTGCTGTGTGGTGTTTGCCCTGTTTAACGTGGTGTGGGCCACTCTCTTCTTGGAGAGGTGGAAGAGAAGGGGGGCGGAGCTGGCCTATAAGTGGGGTACGCTGGACACCCCTAACGAGTCCCTAGAGGAACCACGGACGCAGTTTAGGGTGAGGAGGACATGAGAACATTTCAACTCAATGTCTCAATATATTTTACAGAAGAAGATGACTAAAGGAAAACACAGAGCTACAATAAAAATGAACAGGTGTAAACATTTCTCCTTCCTCTTCCCTTCCTGCTACTCCCTCTCTCCTCTCTACCTCTCTCCTCCCTCCACCTCTCTCCTCCCTCCCTCCCTCTCTCACATCCCTCCCTCCACCTCTCTCCATCTACCGCCACCTCTCTCCTCCCTCCACCTCTCGCCTCCCTCCCTCCTTCTCTCACCTCTCTCCCTCCACCTCTCTCCATCTCTCTCCACCTCTCTCCTCCCTCCGTCTCTCGCCTCCCTCCCTCCACCTCTCTCCTCCCTCCCTCCATCTCTCTCCACCTCTCTCCTCCCTCCACCTCTCGCTTCCCTCCACCATCTCCCTCCACCTCTTTCCATCTCCCTTCAACTCTCTCCTCCCTCCCTACACCCTTTCTCTCCTCTTTCTCCCCCCCCCCCCTCTACAGGGTGTGAAGCGGTGCAGCCCCATAACAGGCTGTGAGGAGTTTTACTACCCACCATGGAGGAGGAGGGTGTTCAGGTGGCTGGTCAGCCTGCCCATCTGCATCCTGTGTCTCTGCTTTGTGTTCCTGGCCATGCTCCTCTGCTTCGAACTGCAGGTCACTGAATGATCAACAGCTTCTAGTAACACTGTCAAACTTCCTTACTGGAGATGTACAGTTGAAGTCGGAAGTTTACATACACTTAGGTTGGAGTCATTAAAACTCGTTTTTCAACCACTCCACAAATTTCTTGTTAAACAAACTATAGTTTTGGAAAGTCGGTTAGGACATCTACTTTGTGCATGACACAAGTCATTTTTCCAACAATTGTTAATAGACAGATTATTTCACTTATAATTCACTGTATCACAATTCCAGTGGGTCAGAAGCCACTGGTCCAAAACTGCCATAAAAAAGCCAGACTACGGTTTGCAACTGGGGACAAAGATCGTACTTTTTGGAGAAATGTCCTCTGGTCTGATGAAACAAAAATAGAACTGTTTCGCCATAATGACCATCGTTATGTTTGGAGGAAAAAGGGGGAGGCTTGCAAGCCGAAGAACACCATACCAACCGTGAAGCACGGGGGTGGCAGCATCATGTTGTGGGGGTGCTTTGCTTCAGGATGGACTGGTGCACTTCACAAAATAGATGGCATCATGAGGGAGGTTAAAGCTAAAGCTTGTTCGCAAATGGGTCTTCCAAATGGACAATGACCCCAAGCTTACTTCCAACGTTGTGGCAAAATGGCTTAAGGACAACAAAGTCAAGGTATTGGAGTGGCCATCACAAAGCCCTGACCTCAGTCCTATAGAAACTATGTGGGCAGAACTGAAAAAGCGTGTGCGAGCGAGGAGGCCTACAAACCTGACTCAGTTACACCAGGTCCGTCAGGAGGAATGGGCCAAAATTCACCCAACTTATTGTGGGAAGCTTGTGGAAGGCTACCTGAAACGTTTGACCCAAGTTAAACAATTTAAAGGCAATGCTACCAAATACTAATTGAGTGTATGGAAACTTCTGACCCACTGGGAATGTGATGAAAGAAATAAAAGCTTAAATAAATCATTCTCTCTACTATTATTCTGAAATTTCACATTCTTAAAGTGGTTACTAGGATTAAATGTCAGGAATTGTGAAAAACTGAGTTTAAATGTATTTGTCTAAGGTGTATGTAAACTTCCGACTTCAACTGTACATTTCTTTTGATTATGAATCGGTCATAAACATCTATTCCTTAGGATGGATGTGGTTCTTGTCAGTGCATTCTATAGCTGTATGTAGCCACGTAATACAGAATAGTTAGATATATATATTTGAAGCCATATACAGTACCAGTCAAAATTGTAGAATAATAGTGAAGACATCAAAACCATGAAATAACACATACGGACCAAAAAAGTGTTAAACAAATCAAAATATATTTTAGAGTTTAGATTCTTTAAAGTAGCAACCCTTTGCCTTGTGACAGCTTTGCACACAGCTTTGCACAATTCTCTCAACCAGCTTCATGAGGAATGCTTTTCCAACAGTCTTGAAGGAGTTCCCACATATGCTGAGCGCTTGTTGACTGCTTTTCCTTCACTCTACGGTCCAACTCATCCCAAACCATCTGAATTGGGTTGAGATCGGGTGATTGTGGAGGCCAGGTCATCTGATGCAGCACTCCATCACTTTCCTTATTGGTCAAATAGGCCTTACACAGCCTGGAGGTGTTTTGGGTCATTGTCCTGTTGACAACGAAGGATAGTCCCACTAAGCGCTAACCAGATGGGATGGCGTATCGCTTCAGAATGCTACGGAAGCCATGCTGGTTAAGTGTGCCTTGCATTCTAAATAAATCACTGACAGTGTCACCAGCAAAGCACCCCCACACCTTCACACCTCCTCCTCCATGCTTCACGGTGGCAACCACAAATGCGGAGATCATCCATTCACCTACTCTGCGTCTCACAAAGACACGGTGGTTGGAACCAAAAATCTCAAATTTAGACTCATCAGACCAAAGGACTGATTTCATTGCTCGTGTTTCTTGGCCCAAGTTAGTCTCTTATTTTTATCGGTGTCCTTTAGTAGTGGTTTCTTTGCAGCAATTCAACCATGAAGGCCTAATTCACGCAGTCTCCTCTGTACAGTTGATGTTGAGATGTGTCTGTTACTTGAACTCTGTGAAGCATTTATTTGGGCTGCAATTTCTGAGGTGCAGTTAACTCTAATGAACTTATCCTCTGCAGCAGAGGTAACTCTAGGTCTTCCTTTCCTGTGGCGGTCCTCATGAGAGCCAGTTTCATCATAGCACTTGATGGTTTTTGCGACTGCACTTGAAGAAACTTTCAAACTTCTTGACATTTTCCGTATTGACTGACCTTCATGTCTTAAATTAATGATGGACTGTTGTTTCTCTTTGATTATTTGAGCTGTTCTTGCCATAGTATGGACTTGGTCTTTTACCAAATAGGGCTATCTTCTGTATACTGTACCACCCCTACCTTGTCACAACACAACTGATTGGTTCAAATGCATTACGAAGGAAAGAAATTCCACAAATTAACTTTTAACAAGTCCCACCAATTCATTGAAATGCATTCCAGATGACTACCTCATGAAGCTGGTTGAGAGAATGCCAAGAGTGTGCAAAGCTGTCATCAAGGCAAAGTGTGGCTACTTTGAAGAAGCTCAAATATAGAATATATTTTGATTTGTTTAACACTTTTTTGGTTACTACATGATTCCATATGTGTTATTTCAAAGTTGTGATGTCTTCACTATTGTTCTGCATTGTAGAAAATAGTAAAAATAAAGAAAAACCCTTGAATGAGTAGGTGTGTCCAAACTGTTGACTGGTCCTGTATGTAGATTGCCATTGTATGGACTGTACAGGTTTGTAATGTGTTTAATAAGTAAGAAAGTTGTTGTTGTTATGGTGTTTGCAGGAGTTTGTTATGGGGATTAAAGAAGTGCCTCGTCTGGCCCGGTTCATCCCTAAGATCATGCTGGCCATCACTGTGACCGCCTGTGACGAGGTGTACAGGAAGATAGCCTACTGGCTCAATGACATGGGTGAGAACACGCACTCTTATCCCTTTCATACACAGACCAACATCCCACTATTTTACCATGCCTGCTTCTGTATACCAGGTGCTGGTCTATCTGAAAAGGGTAGGCGGTAGGGGGGGGGGGGGAAATAATATATAAACCTACCGTGAATCCCAAACCAACCTCTCGCCCCTATCAACTCAGTCGGAGGGCCCTCCATTGTCATGTGCTGCTGACGAAACTCAGAGGGTGACTTCAAGAGTGGCGAGTGAGGAACAAATAAACCGCTCAACTTCGGGAAACACTTGTGATGATGCAATTCATGTTTCACATTTAAATAATTAAACAAGCATGAAATTGAAAGGAGAAAATTCCCTGTGTTGTTTTACAATATATAAAACTCAGTAACATGTAAAAAAAATTATTTGGGAGAAATGTAATCTGTTACATGTGTCAAGCCTCGAAATCAGACACAAACAATTACAGGTGGCCCATAATTAGACACCTCTCCATTCTTTTGTATGAAATTGTGCAAACTCAAAAATAACGCGGTGCGTTATGGGATACCACTTCGCGCTGAAGCGAGCAGCGTAGCTGGCTCTGTGGAAGTGGCTATCGGAGGGTCTAATTAGTCCCTACACCCTTCGTAATTTTCACCCCCTCAGCTTTGGGACACTTGTGCATGTGGCAGAGGGGAAGGGGCTAATGGAGGGCAGAGAGTCGAGGAGCAGCGGAATTTAAAAAACTAATTCAGGTGATGATGATTATTGCTGTGAAATCTGACATTATATTTCTTCCCCCACAGAAAACTATAGACTCCAGAGTGCCTATGAGAAACATCTCATCATTAAATTGGTTCTTGTGAGTGCTGTCATCTTCCTTATTACATGGAAATTGGACTCACTTTTCACAAGACAAAGGATTGAAATACAGAATTTACACTTTCCCGCTGAGGTTTTTACCACTCACATCTTTTCTTTCTGTACTCTCAGTTTCAGTTTGTAAACTCTTATCTCAGCCTTTTCTACATTGGATTCTACCTCAAAGACATGGAGCGTCTGAAAGAGGTAAGAGACACTGAAATCACAACACGTTTCCACTCCTTCCAAATAGTTACCCAAACCACGTTCACCTTCCTGGTCTTCCTTGCTTCATCCATCCCTCCCCTTCACACGTTGCTCTCTCTCTTCGTTCTGTCTATTTTTCCATCCTGTCTCTGTTGTGTGGTTCCGTGGTGCTGGTTCCGTGGTGCTGGTTCCGTGGTGCTGGTTCCGTGGTGCTGGTCTTAGCTGTTACTGGTGTTCTCTCTGGCACAGAGTCTTCTCAGACAGCTGAAGGACAATGTGCTGCCTTTTGTCTTCCTCAAGATCAAGCTGTTGGTCGTCACCATCCCCTGGGTCATCAAGGCCTCCTTCAGGTCCAAAGTACGACCTTGCCTGTGTGTCAAGGGGTTAGAGGTCAAAGTCATCTCGACATTACCTGCCCAGCGCCCCATGCATGACCTTAGACCTTTAAACATCATGTGCCTTATTTGTGTAGAGTTGTAGTCTGTTATTCTGTTGTGCTTGTAGTTTTAGCATCATTATGTATCTTTGACATTGCATAGAAAGCATTTCCATGTCAGGTAGATGCAGGATGGCTAAATGTGTGTCTGTTGTAGGCTGTCTGTTAGCATAAACCTGCTGTTGTAGGCTGTCTGTTAGCATAAACCTGCTGTTGTAGGCTGTCTGCTAGCATAAACCTGCTGTTGTAGGCTGTCTGCTAGCATAAACCTGCTAGTCCTATAGCACATGTAGTCCTGTTTTTGTAAGGATTCTGTTGGTAACTTGTCACACACCCAGTTACCTACTATAGGAAGACGTGTAGTACATGTGAATACTATGTTGATTTAAAAACACATATAGAATGTTCCACAGTTGCTTTTTCACTCTGCCTGTCTCTTTGTTGGTTGTGTTCATGATGGGACTTTGGAAGCGGTTGATATGTCTGTTAAGCAGTGTTCTGCTTTGGGTTTGTAGCGTCTGGCTACCTGTGGATTTGAGCAGCTGTTCTATAAGGTTTGTGTCGGGAAAGTCATATGCCTGGCACGTCAATCTGTCACTCTGTCCTTTTGTCCTTCTTTCTGTCACTCAGTCCATCTCTAATAACTGTGCCCTTGTGTGTTTATAGTTTATTAATTTCTGTGTGTTTATAGATTTCTGAAAACCAAAAATGTTCGAGGATATGTTTTTATATGTCACTTTCTGTTTGTGTTAAGGAACATATGAATCATTTGTTGTCATTGGTGTAAACTGCTGATTGATGACTGATGCCTGAGGACTGTCTGTCAATGTGCTATGTGTGGTTTGTGCTTTGACTTGGTCATGGTTTGCAGTGAAATGACAATATGTGTGTGTCTGTGTCCTAGGTCTCAACTCAGTGCTAGTCATGGTAGTGGTAGTCATGGTAGTGGTAGTCATGGTAGTGGTAGTCATGGTAGTGGTAGTCATAGTAGTGGTAGTCATGGTAGTGGTAGTCATGGTAGTGGTAGTCATGGTAGTGGTAGTCATAGTAGTGGTAGTCATGGTAGTGGTAGTCATGGTAGTGGTAGTCATGGTAGTGGTAGTCATAGTAGTGGTAGTCATGGTAGTGGTAGTCATGGTAGTGGTAGTCATAGTAGTGGTAGTCATAGTAGTGGTAGTCATGGTAGTGGTAGTCATGGTAGTGGTAGTCATGGTAGTGATAGTCATGGTAGTGGTAGTCATAGTAGTGATAGTCATGGTAGTGATAGTCATGGTAGTGGTAGTCATGGTAGTGATAGTCATGGTAGCGGTAGTCATGGTAGTGATAGTCATGGTAGTGGTAGTCATAGTAGTGATAGTCATGGTAGTGGTAGTCATGGTAGTGGTAGTCATGTTAGTGATAGTCATGGTAGTGGTAGTCATGGTAGTGATAGTCATGGTAGTGGTAGTCATGGTAGTGGTAGTCATGGTAGTGGTAGTCATGGTAGTGATAGTCATGGTAGTGGTAGTCATGGTAGTGATAGTCATGGTAGTGGTAGTCATGGTAGTGGTAGTCATGGTAGTGATAGTCATGGTAGTGATAGTCATGGTAGTGATAGTCATGGTAGTGGTAGTCATGGTAGTGGTAGTCATGTTAGTGATAGTCATGGTAGTGGTAGTCATGGTAGTGATAGTCATGGTAGTGGTAGTCATGGTAGTGATAGTCATGGTAGTGGTAGTCATGGTAGTGATAGTCATGGTAGTGATAGTCATGGTAGTGGTAGTCATAGTAGTGATAGTCATGGTAGTGATAGTCATGGTAGTGGTAGTCATGGTAGTGATAGTCATGGTAGCGGTAGTCATGGTAGTGATAGTCATGGTAGTGGTAGTCATAGTAGTGATAGTCATGGTAGTGGTAGTCATGGTAGTGATAGTCATGGTAGTGGTAGTCATGGTAGTGATAGTCATGGTAGTGGTAGTCATGGTAGTGATAGTCATGGTAGTGGTAGTCATGGTAGTGATAGTCATGGTAGTGGTAGTCATGGTAGTGGTAGTCATGTTAGTGGTAGTCATGGTAGTGGTAGTCATGGTAGTGGTAGTCATGGTAGTGATAGTCATGGTAGTGATAGTCATGGTAGTGGTAGTCATGGTAGTGATAGTCATGGGAGTGGTAGTCATGGTAGTGGTAGTCATGGTAGTGGTAGTCATGGTAGTGATAGTCATGGTAGTGGTAGTCATGGTAGTGATAGTCATGGTAGTGGTAGTCATGGTAGTGATAGTCATGGTAGTGATAGTCATGGTAGTGATAGTCATGGTAGTGGTAGTCATGGTAGTGATAGTCATGGTAGTGGTAGTCATGGTAGTGATAGTCATGGTAGTGGTAGTCATGGTAGTGGTAGTCATGTTAGTGATAGTCATGGTAGTGGTAGTCATGGTAGTGATAGTCATGGTAGTGGTAGTCATGGTAGTGATAGTCATGGTAGTGGTAGTCATGTTAGTGATAGTCATGGTAGTGGTAGTCATGGTAGTGATAGTCATGGTAGTGGTAGTCATGGTAGTGATAGTCATGGTAGTGGTAGTCATGGTAGTGGTAGTCATGGTAGTGATAGTCATGGTAGTGGTAGTCATGGTAGTGGTAGTTTTGCATGTCATGGTTTTGATGTTGCACATTGGACCAGGCAGTAGATCCAGAGTGTGTATTTGAATGGGAGTGAACTGCTTGTGGTTTAGATATACAGTTGTTTCCAGTCCATTGTGTTTAGTACTGAGTGAATATTTTATTTTTGCAAAGGAATTATATTTCTTGATTTTGTACAACGTCATTTGTTTACTGTGGTGCCCTAATGATTATTTATCGAAATCGCTATGCATGGTATAAAACCCTGTGACAGATCCTGCCATCGCTGACCTTTAACCCTTGATCCTGTCCTCTATTTCCTGTTTGTGTCAGATGCTGGCCACCCTGCTGATATTCCGCCATTTTGTCCAGAACGTGAAGGAGGTGATGCAGCCTTACCTGTACGAGCGCCACAAGCTGGGCGAGCTCACCCTGCGCAGTGTCTGGGATCTGCTCCTCTCAGCCCTGCTCAAGTACTGCAGGCTGGCCGCAGGAAAGCCCCAGGTTTCACCCACCGACCAGGCCATGCCGGGCCCTGGCCTGAGGGGAACCAGACCCGGGGTGGGACAGCCTGAGCGCAGGTAATGCTGACACAACAGCTTGTATTCATCCATGAATACGTAACACGAGAGCTTCCTTTTTCAGACATGTTTCCTTCAGTGTAGTCAAGCCTATGTTTTGATTTGTTTGAGGATGTGTGACACATTCACATTATTACATGGCTAACCCAATACAATAGTGTTATAGATAGTATATGATTAGACTACAGTCAAACCTTTCCTCTGTTCTGCAGGGAGAAGAAGTGTCTGAACGGGGGATGTGGGGTGCCTGAAGAGGAGGAGGGAGAGAGGGAGGAGGGGGACAGTGGGAGGTTCAGTGAGGGAGAGAATGAGGAATCGTCTGAGAGTCTGATAGACTGTGGCCTCAAGCTGAGGAAGGTCAGCTTCATAGAGAAGAGGGACAGGAAGTCGTCTGGAGGGGGCTGCGTCCCCACAATGGAGGACAGTTTCCTGGAGGACGGCAGCCCCACTATGGTGGAGAAGGGGATGGATCCGGCATCGGTGTTCGAGACATATGATGATGACGATGACAATGGCGTCACTGAGACAAAGGACACGGGAGTTTCGGCCAATGAGAGTATGGCGGCTGCCCCGCTGCCTTCTGGGCCAGAGAGCACGGTGACGGTGCGTCATCGCAGAAGGCAGAGGAGTTTGGAGAGGGCAGACTCTAAAACCAAGCGGGAGTCATGGATCGACCCGCCAGAGGAGCAGGAGAGTACGAGTCTGGCACAGGCTGAGATAGAGAGCTGCATGCAGACATATGAGGTAAGAAGACAACACACACACACACACACACACACACACACACACACACACACACACACACACACACACACACACACACACACACATACACACACACACACACACACACACACACACTAACTAATGAGCAGGCTCACTCACTATGTGAACTATGTCAACAATGCCAACTCTAAATAAACAATTCCATCGTCCCAAATGAGACCAACTAGAGGGGTAACCATCCTGCTGTAGATCTATTTCCATTTCCATACAGAATCATGTAGCTGGGCATGTGTTCCTGTTACCATGGACCTAGATGTACCCCATGCTCTCTCAGCCAAACTCAGGTCATGCCTCTGTCCATCCATATGATACTCCAATATATCCTGCCTAGGGTCCTTCACAAACTCTCATTGGATCCTTGAGCTCTAAGCTGTTGATTGGTATCTGGGATGGCATGGATTGGTTTTGAGGTTACCTCGGGGAAAATACTTCTAGTTATTCTATTGACTACTGTGCTAACTTGAATGTAATTACGGTGTAAATCAAATCAAATTGTATTGGTCACATACAGATGTTTAGCAGATGTTATTGAAGGAGTAGAGAAATGCTTGTGTTTCTTGATCCAACAGTGCAGTAGTATCTAACAAGTAATATCTAACAATTTCACAACAATACACACAATACACACAAATCTAAAGTAAAGTAATGGAATTATGAATATATAAATATTTGGACGAGCAATGTCAGAGCGGCATAGACTAAAATACAGTAGAATAGAATAGAATACAGTATAGAAATATGAGATGAGTAATGCAAAATATGTAAATATTATTAAAGTGACTAGTGTTCCATTATTAAAGTGGCCAGTGATTTCAAATATATGTATATATACCTCTAAGGTGCTAGTGATGGCTATTTAACAGTCTGATGGCCTTGAGATAGAAGTTGTTTTTCAGTCTCTCGGTCCCAGCTTTGATGCACCTGTACTGACCTCGCCTTCTGGATGATAACGGGGTGAACAGGCAGTGGCTCGGGTGGTTCTTGTCCTTGATGATCTTTTTGGCCTTCCTGTAACATCGGGTGCTGTAGGTGTCCTGGAGGGCAGGTAGTTTGCCCCCGGTGATGCGTTGGGCAGACCGCACCACCCTCTGGAGAGCCCTGCGGTTGTGGGCGGTGCAGTTGCTGTACCACGCGGTGATACAGCCCAACAGGATGCTCTCAGTTGTGCATCTGTAAAGGTTTGTGAGGGTTTTAGGTGCCAAGACACATTTTTTTCAGCCTCCTGAGGTTTATCTTGGCCAGGTCGCAGTTGTAAATGAGAACTTGTTCTCAACTAGCCTACCTGGTTAAATAAAGGTGAAATAAAAAAATAAAAAGAGGCGCTGTTCCGTCTTCTTCACCACGCTGTCTGTGTGGGTGGACCATTTCAGTCTGTCTGTGACGTGTGCACAGAGGAACTTTAAGCTTTCCACCTTCTCCACTGTGGTCCCATCGATGTGGATAGGGGGGTGCTCCCTCTGCTGTTTCCTGAAGTTCACGATCAGCTCTTTTGTTTTGTTGATGTTGAGTGAGAGATTATTTTCCTGGCACCACACATCCAGGGCCCTCACCTCCTCCCTGTAAGCTGTCTCGTTATTGTTGGTAATCAGGCCTACTACTGTTGTGTCGTCTGCAAACTTGATGATTGAGTTGGAGGCATGCTTGGACACGCAGTCTTGGGTGAACAGGGAGTACAGGAGGGGGCTGAGCATGCACCCTTGTGAACACACACCCATGTGTTGAGGATCAGCGAAGGGGAGGTGTTGTTTCCTACCTTCACCACCTGGGGGCGGCCCATCAGGAGGTCCAGGACCCAGTTGCACAGGGCGGGGTTCAAACCCAGATCCGTGACTAGTTAGTCTCTCAAAGCACTTCATGATGACAGAAGTTTGTGCTACATGGAGAGAGTCATTTAGTTCAGTTACCTTAGCTTTCTTGGGTACAGGAACAATGGTGGACATCTTGAAGCATGTGGGGACAGCAGACTGGGATAGGGACAGATCGAATATGTCCGTAAACACTCCAGCCAGCTGGTCTGCGCATGCTCTGAGGACGCGGCTAGGGATGCTGTCTGGGCCGGCAGCCTTGCGAGGGTTAACATGGTTAAATGTCTTACTCACGTCGGCCACGGAGAAGGAGAGCCCACAGTCCTTGGTAGCGGGCCGCGTCGGTGGCACTCTGTTATCCTCAATGGGGGCAAAAAAGGTGTTTAGCTTATCCAGAAGCAAGACGTCGGTGTCCGCGACGTGGCTGGTTTTCCCTTTGTAGTCCGTGATTGTCTGTAGACCCTGCCACATACGTCTCATAGAAAATAGTATTTATGTAATACTACCACCAGGAACTGTAAATACATTGTATCTGTGTCTGGCGCTATGCACTCAGAGTCAACTGGCAGTACCACTGAACCATAAAAAGACGGACATCTACGTTAGGGGTTCTCTTGACGTCACTGTGCGTAGCTAAGTTATTCATGAGTAGCTAACTTCCAATACATGTACAATTACAGTACCAGTCAGAAGTTTGTACACATCTACTCATTCAAGGGTTGTTCTTTCTTATTTACTATTTTCTACATTGTAGAATAATAGTGAAGACATCAGAACTATGAAATAACACATATGGAATCATGTAGTAACCAAAAAAGTGTTAAACAAAACAAATCATATTTTGAACGGGATTATCATCTATCCATGTCACAGACAGTGCTGACTATCCCTTGTGTTTTCTGTCCCTTCCAGGACACCTTCCAGGACTACCAGGAGATGTTTGTCCAGTTCGGCTACGTGGTTCTCTTCTCCTCAGCCTTCCCCCTGGCGGCCATGTGTGCCCTCATCAACAACATCATCGAGATCCGCAGCGACGCCTTCAAGCTCTGTACCGGCCTGCAGAGACCCTTCGGCAAGAGAGTGGAGAGCATCGGACAGTGGCAGGTATGACTGAGCTACAGGTAGGACTGAAGGACAGGTATGACTGAGGGACAGGTAGGACTTAAGGACAGGCAGGACTGAGGGACGGGTAGGACTGAGGGACAGGCAGGAATGAGGGACAGTTCGGAACTGAGGTACAGGTAGGACTGAGGGACAGGTAGGACTGAGGGACAGGCAGGAATGAGGGACAGGTAGGAACTGAGGTACAGGTAGGACTGAGGGACAGGTAGGACTGAGGGACAGGCAGGAATGAGGGACAGGTAGGACTGAGGGACAGGCAGGAATGAGGGACAAGCAGGACTGAAGGACAGGTAGACTGAGGGACAGGTAGGACTGAAGGACATGCAGGACTGAGGTACAGGTAGTACTGAGGGACAGGTAGGACTGAGGGACAGGCAGGAATGAGGGACAGGTAGGACTGAAGTACAGGTAGACTGAGGGACAGGAAGGCTGAAGGACCTGCAGGACTGAGGGACAGGTAGGACTGAGGGACAGGCAGGAATGAGGGACAGGCAGGACTAACGGACAGGTAGGACCTAGGGCCAGATAGGACTGAGGGACAGGCAGGACTGAGGGACAGGCAGGAATGAGGGACAGGCAGGACTGAGGGACAGGTAGGACTGAGGGACAGGCAGGACTGAGGGACAGGCAGGAATGAGGGACAGGCAGGAATGGGGGACAGGTAGGACTGAGGGACAGGTAGGACTGAGAGACAGGTAGGACTGAGGGACAGGCAGGACTGAGGGACAGGCAGGACTGAGGGACAGGTAGGTCAGTCAGAGGGGTGGGAATGGGAAACTGTGGTTATGGAAGGCCACAGAATGCACAGACTTTTGTTGCAGCCCAGCACTAATATTTAATAAACAGAGACCTGTCCTTTCATAAAAGCCTATTCATGGATTTAACTTGTGTAAGCTTTATAGGCATGATGTTCTGTGTACATACAGTAAACCTGTCTGTGGTGTGTGTGTGTCTCTCTGCAGACGGCGATGGAGGCCATGGGTCTGATCGCCATCATAGTCAACTGTTACCTGATTGGTCAGTGTGGTCAGCTGCAGCGCCTCTTCCCCTGGCTCAGCCCTGAGATGGCCATCATCTCCATTGTCATCCTTGAGGTACATCAGATACAGAGCCTTCAGAAAGTATTCACACCCCTTGACTTGTTCCACATTTTGTTGTCTTACAGCCTGAATTTAACATTTATTGAATTTATATTTTTTGGGTCACTAGCCTACACACAATACCCCATAATGTCAAAGTAGAATACATTTTTTTGACATGTTTACAAATTAATTAAAAATGAAAAGTTGTAATGTCTTGAGTTAGTAAGTATTTAACCCCTTTGTTATGGCAAACCTAAATAAGTTCAGGAGTACAAGTTTGCTTAACAAGTCACATAATAAGTTGCATGGACTCTGTGTGCAAAAACAGTGTTTAGCATGATTTTTGAACCCCACACATACAATTATATGTAAGGTCCCTCAGTCGAGCAGTGAATTTCAAACACAGATTCAAAGACCAGCTAGGTTTTCCAATGCCTTGAAAAGATGGGCACCTATTGGTAGATGGGTAAACATAATGACACTTTGGATGGTGTATCAATACACCCAGTCACTGCAAAGATACAAGCGTCCTTCCTACAGTATATCAAATCACATTGTATTAGTCACATGCGCCGAATACAACAGGTGTAGTAGACCTTACAGTGAAATGTTTACTTACAATCCCCTAACCAACAGCAGTTTAAAAAATATGAATAAGAAATAAAAGGAACAAGTAATTAAAGAGCAGCAGTAAAATAACAATAGCGAGACAATATACAGGGGGGTATCGGTACAGAGTCAATGTGCAGGGGCACCGGTTAGTCGAGGTAATTGAGGTAACATGTACAGATAATAACAGAGAGTAGCAGCAGCATAAAAGAGGGGGGGGACAATGCAAATAGTGTAGGTAGCCATTTGATTAGATGTTCAGGAGTCTTATGGCTTGGGGGTAGAAGCTGTTTTGAAGCCTCTTGGACCTAGACTTGCCGCTCCGGTACCGCTTGCTGTGCGGTAGCAGAGAGAACAGTCTGACTACAGTGGCTGGAGTCTTTGACCATTTTTTAGGGCCTTCCTCTGACACCGCCTGGTATAGAGGTCCTGGATGGCAGGAAGCTTGGCCCCAGTGATGTACTCGGCCGTACGCACTACCCTCTGTAGTGCCTTGCGATCAGATGCCAAGCTGTTGCCATACCAGGCAGTTATGCAACCAGTCAGGATGCTCTCGATGGTGCAGCTGTAGAACCTTTTGAGGATCTGAGGACCCATGCCAAATCTTTTCAGTCTCCTGAGGCGGAAAAGGTGTTGTCGTGCCTTCTTCACGACTGTCTTGGTGTGCTTGGACCATGTTAGTTTGTTGGTGATGTGGACACCAAGGAACGTGAAGCTCTCAACCTGCTCCACTACAGCCCCGTCGATGAGAATGGGGGCGTGCTTGGTCCTCCTTTTCCTGTAGTCCACAATCATCTCCTTTGTCTTGATCACATTGAGGGAGAGGTTGCTGTCCTGGCACCGCACGCACGGCCAGGTCTTTGACCTCCTCCCTATAGGCTGTCTCGTCGTTGTCGGTGATCAGGCCTACCACTGTTGTGTCATCTGCAAATGTAATGATGGTGTTGGAGTCGTGCCTGGCTGTGCAGTCATGAGTGAACAGGGAGTACAGGAGGGGACTGAGCACGCACCCCTGAGGGGCCCCTGTGTTGAGGATCAGCGTGTCGCATGTGTTGTTACCTACCCTTACCACCTGGGGGCGGCCCATCACTTCATGGCTACAGACGTGAGTGCTACGGGTTGGTAGTCATTTAGGCAGGTTACCTTAGTGTTCTCGGGCACAGGCACTATGGTGGTCTGCTTGAAACATGTTGGTATTACAGACTCGGACAGGGAGAGGTTGAAAATGTCAGTGAAGACACTTGCCAGTTGGTCAGCGCATGTTCTCAGTACACGTCCTGATAATCCGTCTGGCCCTGCGGGCTTGTGAATGTTTACCTGTTTAAAGGTCTTGCTCACATCGGCTGCGGAGAGCATGATCACACAGTCTTCCGGAACAGCTGGTGCTGTCATGCATGTTTCAGTGTTATTTGCCTCGAAGTGAGCATAGACATAGTTCAGCTCGTCTGGTGGGCTCGTGTCACTGGGCAGCTCTCGGCTGTGCTTCCCTTTGTAGTCTGTAATGGTTTGCAAGCCCTGCCACATCTGACGAGCATCAGAGCTGGTGTAGTACGATTCGATCTTAGTCCTGTGTTGATGCTTTGCCTGTTTGATGGTTCGTCGGAGGGCATAGTGGGATTTCTTATAAGCTTCCAGATTAGAGTCCTGCTCCTTGAAAGCGGTAGCTTTCATCAACTGTTCAGAGGAGACTGCTTGAATCAGGCCTTCATGGTCAAATTTCTGCAAAGAAACCACTACTAAAGGACACCAATAAGAAGAAGATTGGGCCAAGAAACACGAGCAATGGACATTAGACCGGTGGAAATGTGTCCTTTGGTTTGATGAGTCCAAATTCTTCAAAAATTGTCTTTGTGAGACGCAGAGTAGGTGAACGAATAATCTCTGCATGTGTGGTTTCCACCGTGAAGCATGGAGGAGGAGGTGTGATGGTATGGGGGTGCTTTGCTTGTGACACTGTCTGATTTATTTAGAATTCAAGGCACACTTAACCAGCATGGCTACCACAGCATTCTGCAGCGATACGCCGTCCCATCTGGTTTGCGCCTAGTGGGGCTATCCTTTGTTTTTCCACAGGACAATGACCCAACACAAGAAGGAGAGTGATTGAGTACTGCATCAGATGACCTGGCCTCCACAATCACCCGACCCCAACCCAATTGAGATGGTTTGGGATGAGTTGGACCGCACAGTGAAGGAAAAGCAGCCAACAAGTGCTCAGCATATGTGGGAACTCCTTCAATACTGTTAGAAAAGGATTTCAGGTGAAGCTGGTTGAGAGAATGACAAAAATGTGCAAAGCTGTCATCAAGGCAAAGGGTGGCTACTTTGAAGAATCTCAAATATAAAAATATATTTTGATTTGTTTAACACTTTTGCTTACTACAAGGCGAGACTCAGATGCAGACACAGGAGGCAGATGGTTGGAGTCTCACAATGTTTAATAATCCAAAGGGGTAGGAAAGAGAATGGTCGTGGACAGGCAGAAAGGTCAAAACCAGATCAGAGTCCAGGAGGTACAGAGTGGCAGGCAGGCTCGTGGTCAAGGCAGGCAGAATAGTCAGGCAGGCGGGTACAGAGTCCAGAAACAGGCAAGGGTCAAAACCGGGAGGAATAGCAAAAGGAGTACGGGAAAAACACGCTGGTTGACTTGACTAAACATACAAGACGAACTGGCAAAAGAGAGACAGGAAACACAGGGATAAATACACTGGGGAAAATAAGCGACACCTGGAGGGGGTGAAGACAATCAAGGGAACAGGTGAAACAGATCAGGGCGTGACAATTAGTGTATTTTATTTATTATTTTCTTCCACTTTGACATTATAGAGTATTTTGTGTAAGTCAAGGGGTGTGAATACTTTCTGACGGGACGGTAATGCCTAGGCTTTAACTCAGTAGGCTGATGGGGGTTTGAGTTGCATAGACCCATGTTTTTATGAGTTAGTCTCTCAGTCTCACACTGTTTCAGTGTTGGCAGGGTTAAATAGGGATTTTGTGGTAGTCTAACACTCAGCACTGGTCCAGAATTAGATTTGATTGACATCCTCTAATAGTTGAGGTGAAGATATATGGCTAGAAAACTGATCTCTGAGCAGCTCAACCTCTCAAACTGACAGCAACCCAGCAGGCCTTATAGATGTGTTTCTTTAGAAGTCACCTCAGTGAGCTATGGTCCTCTTACTGTCTTCCAAAAGACATATTTCAAACGTTTATCGTGACCTGCACCAATGTGTTTTGGGTATCAAGACTTCCTCAGTCTACTAGCATGCTTTCAGGTGAGCTTAAGTCATCATAATATGACATATATCTGCTGTCTTATTTCATATGAACTTTAAATCTTTATTTGGTAATGTCAAAATATATATATATTTTTTATCCCAGAGAAGGGAGAGTCTTGCTCACCAGCCAGCAGCAGGTGTGTCTATGAAAGACTATGTTGAAGCCAACCACAGCTACCGCAATGAAATGTATCCTTTTCTGAGGTGGCTTTCAGCTCTACAACTAAGTGCCCATAGCAGTAAAGACGATGAAGTTTTCTATGAGGTGCTTCACTCCTGGGTATATCTGTGGGTGTTGATAAGGCAGATGGGTGGTGAGTGACGTGAACCCCGAGTCTCAGCCAGTCACTGTACATACCTGTAGGAAAGGTCAAGTGTTACACAATCTCTGGACACTCCGTCACACTACCGGTGGGTGGGGTGTAGGGGGGGGGGGGGGGGTCTCAACATACTAAATCAACACAGCACAGCAATGCAGCCAGTAAAGAGGTCACAGCTGTTGTGTCCTCTTGCTTCATGGACAGCATAGGTCAGAGTGCAGTAGGCCTATCACTGATTCAAAGTCACTGATTCAAAGAAAACTGATTCAAAGAAAACTGATTCAAAGAAAACTGATTCAAAGTCACTGATTCAAAGAAGACCACGCACTAGAGAGAGAGCAGACATTTCTTTTTGATGCTTTAACGTTTTACACAGCATATAAACTCAGCAAAAAAAGAAACGTCCCTTTTTCAGTACCTTGTCTTTCGAAGATAATTCATAAAAATCCAAATAACTTCACAGATCTTCATTGTAAAGGGTTTAAACACTATTTCCCATGCTTGTTCAATGAACCATAAACAATTAATGAACATGCACCTGTGGAACGGTCGTTAAGACACTAACAGCTTACAGATGGTAGGCAATTAAGGTCACAATTATGATGACTTAGGACACTAAAGAGGCCTTTCTACTGACTCTGAAAACACCAAAAGAAAGATGCCCAGGGTCCCTGCTCATCTGCGTGAACGTGCCTTAGGCATGCAGCAAGGATGTTGTGCGTTACAAGGAAGACATCTTCCTCCCTCATGTGGTACCCTTCCTGCAGGCTCATCCTGACCTGACCCTCCAGCATGACAATGCCACCAGCCATAACTGCTCGTTTTGTGCGTGATTTCCTGCAAGACAGGAATGTCAGTGTTCTGCCATGGCCAGCGAAGAGTCCGGATCTCAATCCCATTGAGCATGTCTGGGACCTGTTAGATCAGAGGGTGAGGGCTAGGGCCATTCCCCCCAGAAATGTCCAGGAACTTGCAGGTGCCTTGGTGGAAGAGTGGGGTAACATCTCACAGCAAGAACGGGCAAATCTGGTGCAGTCCATGAGGAGATGCACTGCAGTACTTAATGCAACTGGTGGCTACACCAGATACTGACTGTTACTTTTGATTTTGACCCCCCCTTTGTTCAGGGACACATTTCCATTTCTGTTAGTCACATGTCTGTGGAACTTGTTCAGTTTATGTCTCAGTTGTTGAATCTTGTTATGTTCCTACAAATATTTACACATGTTAAGTTTGATGAAAATACACGCAGTTGACAAGTGAGAGGACGTTTGTTTTTCAGCTGAGTTTATATATGTTACAGTATTACTTCCGTCCTTCTCCCCGCTCCATCCTGGGCTTGAACCAGGAACCCTCTGCACACATCGATAACAGTCCCCCTCGAGGCATTGTTACCTAAAGGTCTCAGAGCGAGTGACGTCACCGATTGAAACGCTACTAGTGGGTACCGCTAACTAGCTAGCCATTTCACACCGGTTACATATGCACTGAGTATACCAAACATTAAGAACACCTTCCTAATATTGAGTTACACCCCCCGCTTTTCCCCACAGAACAGCCTCAGTTCGTCGGGGCATGGACTCGACATGGTGTAGAAAGCTTTCCACAGGGATGCTGGCTCATGTTAACCCCAATGCTTCCCACAGTTGTGTCAAGTTGGTTGGATGTTCTTTGTGTGGTGGACCATTCTTGATACACATGGGAAACTGTTGAGCGTGAAAAGCCAATGTTTGAATGGCACACATACACAATCCATGTCTCAGTTGTCTCAAGACTTAAACATCCTTCTTTAACATGTCTCCTCCTCGTCATCTACACTGATTGAAGTGGATTTAACAAGTGACATAAATAAGGGATCATAGCTTTCACCTGGATTCACCTGCTCAGTCTATATCATGGAAAGATCACTGTTTTGTATACTCAGTATGTACTATATATACTGTATATCTCCTCTCCCCTGCCCCTCTCACTCTCTCTCTCCCTTTCTCTTTCCCTTCCCCCTCTCACTCTCTCTCTCCCTTTCTCTTTCCCTCCTCACTCTCTCTTTCCCTTTCTCTTTCCCTCCTCACTCTCTCTCCCTTTCTCTTTCCCTCCCCCCTCTCACTCTCTCTCTCCCTTTCTCTTTCCCTCCCCTCTCTCACTTTCTCTTTCCCTCCCCCCTCTCACTCTCTCTCTCCCTTTCTCTTTCCCTCCCCCTCTCACTCTCTCTCTCCCTTTCTCTTTCCCTCCCCCCTCTCACTCTCTCTCTCCCTTTCTCTTTCCCTCCCCCCTCTCTCTCTTTCCCCCTTTTTATCTCTCTCTCTCTCCCCCCTCATCTCTCTTTCTGTCTCTCTCTCACAGCACTTTGCCATCCTGCTGAAGTACATCATTCACGTAGCAATCCCAGACATCCCCAGCTGGGTGGGGGAGGAGATGGCCAAACTGGAGTACCAACGCAGGGAGGCTTTTAAGGTAAATTGTTATAATGGCTTATTTGGTCAATGCCTGAATCACATTGGTGTTGTGAGCAATTCATTCTATCGATCAAGCAATAATCAATCAAATTGATTTATAAAAACCTTTTTACATCACCAGTTGTTACAAAGTGACCCAGTAACCCAAAGTGAAACAGTAAGCCGGCCTAGACCTCAAAGAGCAAGCAGAAGCAGAAGCAGATTGGGTAGGAAAACTCTCCAGGAGGAAGAAACCTAGAGAGGAAACCGGCTCAGAGGGCTATCCTCTTCTGGCTGTACCTAGTAGAAGTTAAGATTGAAAATGACCATCAAGGTCAGATAGTTTCACAGTTCAGAGTGTGCACATGTTTGTCAGACTGTGATTGCGTGAGTTGTTGTAGCAGTTGTTAATCTCCCTACAGAAACACGAGCGGCAGGCGCAGCAGCACTATCAACAGCTACAGAGGAGGAAGAGAGAGGAGGAGGAGAGGCAGAGGCAGACGGAGCACCAGGCTCGCAGGGAGAGGGAGAGAGATGAGGGGAAGGACTCCTCCGGGGGAGACCACCACCACGACAAGAGCCACGGGGGGAAGTCCCGCTCTGGAGGGGGTGGAGGTGGGGACAAGCCCAAGAGGCCCAGCTCCCTCCTGGCCAACAACAACGTGATGAAGCTCAAACTGATCACCCCCTTACAGAGCAAGTTCTCCTCCGGCAGCGCGCGCTCCCCTCAGTCTCCCACCGGAAACGAACCCAAGCTCCCAGGGTTCCTCAGCTTCAAATTCCTCAAGTCGCCTGAGAATAAGAAGGAAGCGGCTGCTGCCGCTGCAGCTGCAGCCGTGGCAACGAGTACCACGACGACCGCGACCGCCCCCGGCGGTAACCAGGAGCGGTCTCAGTCGCCGAGCAAGTCGTTCAACCCTGGGAAACTGTTTAACTTTGGGAAGTCGGAGGGGGGCTCCTGTGTGAATGGATCCCAGTTACCCCGACCAGGGGAGGGTTCCCAGGGATCTGACAAACAGCTCACCAAGTCTGACCTGAATGGGGTGCCGGACGAGATCCCCTCGCCTGGAGGGGATGAGGGGGAGAACGGACACCACACAGACTCCTCAGACCCGAAAGTCTAGGCTCTCTTTGGATAGGGAGATGACAAACTGCTATGAGAACTTAACTTAATATATCTACTAGAAGGAGAAACGTATGGGGAGAAAAGGTCAAGCCTCTCTCTGTGCTGTCTGGATCTGAGGTTGTGTATGTAGACGCTGCCTGGGGGCTGCAGGGGGTGAAGGACTAATGGTAATGATGATGGGATGTGTGGGTCTGCATTGTTGCTGTTGCTGAGAGACTTTTAGGCTTAATGGTGAAGACATAACCCACCCTTTTACCCGTGGCCACACACACACACACACACACACACACACACACACACACACACACACACACACACACACACACACACACACACACACACACACACACACACACACTCCTCTTTTGTCTGCAATACATATAGAAATGCATGAGCTGCATTTCTGATACTTTCCGAGCATTTTCCAAAAAAAGGGAGAGCAGTGTTTCTTGATTTATTCTATTCTGAAAATTGTAAGCATCCTGGCGGCCATCTTGCCACTGAAACATAACATCTTGGTTTGGAGGTCAGAAGAAAAAAAGGGATTGGTGTGTGTGAATCAAAAGCATAATGAGACCTTTCACAGTCACCACACAACGGTGGCCTGATATCAGACTCATTTTTAACTGTGACGGCCGATCGGCTTTTCTACTTATACGAACCGGCTGTGCTAGTCGAGCAATATCAAATCAGTGTTTCAAATCTGAGCAGTACTGCAAAACACGTCCAGTTCTTTGTTTTTCACCCACACTCCCATCTGAAGGCATACGTGAGCAGTCATGAGTTTTGTATATACAGTACATCCCATGAAAACAACGGCAATATCTGAAGTGTATGTCTGACACAGTGTGTGGGAAACAGGATGTTGTGTTTGACGTTGTGAAAGGCAAAGGTGAAAATCGTTTGATAAAAGACAGGCTCTGTCTTGCATCAGTATGAGAGAGAGAGAGAGAGAGAGAGAGAGAGAGAGAGACAGAGAGAGAGAGAGACAGAGAGACAGAGAGAGAGAGAGTGAGAGACAGAGAGAGAGAGAGAGAGAGACTGATGCCACAGGATGTTGATGTGGATTATACAGTACACGGTATGTAACATGGAAAGTCTGGGTTCCTGTAGTTTGCTGTGTGCCATTCTAATCTCTCCCCATTCAAGCCTGCAGAGAGACATTCTACACAGTATACTAATGTCTCTCCATTTCAGCACACAGATCTGACTAGATTAGTGAGTAGACTAGACATAGAAAGAGAGAAGATTTGCACTAAACCCTGACGTTCTGCACTGAGACAGCAGAGCCTGTTCTGACTGCAGGTGGAAGGAAGAACTATACCGGTCTGCCTCATAACACAACATAACATATACAAACGTTGGATTTTATTATCGCTAGTATCTTGTACTGTAGATGCTGTTGTCATTTCATCCGATCATCCCTAGTTCCTAAATCCCATGATGGTCCCCGTCATTCATTTGAGAGCTGATATATATTTTATATTGTTTATTCTATTTATTTCCAATGGAATTTGTTGCCAAAGCATCACCTTTCTGACTACACTGGCAGTGATAGCATAGAGATGACAGATTTCTAAATTCCTTTTGTAAGCAAATCCAAAGGGATAATTCAACCATTTTCTTTTCTATAATGTGGCCAGAGGATGGTGCCAGAGTACAAGAGAGTGTTTTATACATCTAACTTAGAGTAGGATGAAGTTGCCCCTGGATACTGATCCAAGGTCAGTTTTGCGTTCCCCACCCCTATTGCTAACGTTATGATTTGGGGACGTTAATCTGATGTTACATCTGTGTTCATGAACTCATATTAAATCCCAGTCTTCATTGAAAAGAGGAACCGTGGCGCTCCACAGCAAGTGAGATTCAGCACAGCGTTAGAGAGACAGAAACATGAACTATGCACCTCCACTCCATCCTCTCTGGCTAAGATCTTTGCAATAATACAGTGTTAGAGGGACAGTGGCACAGACACACCACTAGTCTTTTACTGGTCCATGCCTTAGTACTCCGCCTCTTCAGACTGCGTTCCACCAATAGGATCTCTTAGTACTCCGCCTCTTCAGACTGCGTTCCACCAATAGGATCTCTTAGTACTCCGCCTCTTCAGACTGCGTTCCACCAATAGGATCTCTTAGTACTCCGCCTCTTCAGACTGCGTTCCACCAATAGGATCTCTTAGTACTCCACCTCTTCAGACTGCGTTCCACCAATAGGATCTCTTAGTACTCCACCTCTTCAGACTGCGTTCCACCAATAGGATCTCTTAGTACTCCGCCTCTTCAGACTGCGTTCCACCAATAGGATCTCTTAGTACTCCACCTCTTCAGACTGCGTTCCACCACCCAATATAGGGTCTCCAGCTGACCTGGATTCTCAGTGTGGGTATCAATAGGGAACATCCCATCACTCCGTCTGGGCTGAAACACACACACACACCTCCTGTCTGAAATAGGAAACCTACTCTTAAGAAGCTCCCCTGGTACTATATTCTCTTCATCTCTGATCATCTCTCTCTGTGCTTTAAATATGAGATGAGGTTAACTAAAATGATTGTCAAATATGCATTTTGGCCTAAAACATACATAGCCTTCTTTCATTTTGCATGGATTGCCTATCTATAATGTACTTCAAGCTACAACATAATGGCATGGTCCATGCTTCTGCATTGAGACTGAATATAGCATTTTCATGAACATAGTGGCAACAATAAGTATTGAGCTCTGACTGACTTAACTAGTTGTGGTAGTTACATCTCTGACTGACTTAACTAGTTGTGGTAGTTACATCTCTGACTGACTTAACTAGTTGTGGTAGTTACATCTCTGACTGACTGAACTAGTTGTGGTAGTCACAGCTCTGACTGACTTAACTAGTTGTGGTAGTTACATATCTGACTGACTTAACTAGTTGTGGTAGTTACATCTCTGACTGACTTAACTAGTTGTGGTAGTTACATCTCTGACTGACTGAACTAGTTGTGGTAGTTACATCTCTGACTGACTGAACTAGTTGTGGTAGTTACATCTCTGACTGACTGAACTAGTTGTGGTAGTTACATCTCTGACTGACTGAACTAGTTGTGGTAGTTACATCTCTGACTGACTGAACTAGTTGTGGTAGTTACATCTCTGACTGACTGAACTAGTTGTGGTAGTTACATCTCTGACTGACTGAACTAGTTGTGGTAGTTACATATCTGACTGACTGAACTAGTTGTGGTAGTTACATCTCTGACTGACTGAACTAGTTGTGGTAGTTACATCTCTGACTGACTTAACTAGTTGTGGTAGCTACATCTCTGACTGAACTAGTTGTGGTAGTTACATCTCTGACTGACTGAACTAGTTGTGGTAGCTACAGCTCTGACTGAACTAGTTGTGGTAGTTACAGCTCTGACTGAACTAGTTGTGGTAGTTACAGCTCTGACTGAACTAGTTGTGGTAGTTACAGCTCTGACTGAACTAGTTGTGGTAGCTACAGCTCTGACTGACTGAACTAGTTGTGGTAGCTACAGCTCTGGCTGACTTAACTAGTTGTGGTAGCTACAGCTCTGGCTGACTTAACTAGTTGTGGTAGTTACAGCTCTGACTGAACTAGTTGTGGTAGTTACATCTCTGACTGAACTAGTTGTGGTAGTTACATCTCTGACTGAACTAGTTGTGGTAGTTACAGCTCTGACTGAACTAGTTGTGGTAGTTACATCTCTGACTGAACTAGTTGTGGTAGTTACATCTCTGACTGACTGAACTAGTTGTGGTAGTTACATCTCTGACTGACTGAACTAGTTGTGGTAGTTACATATCTGACTGACTGAACTAGTTGTGGTAGTTACATCTCTGACTGACTGAACTAGTTGTGGTAGTTACATCTCTGACTGACTTAACTAGTTGTGGTAGCTACATCTCTGACTGAACTAGTTGTGGTAGTTACATCTCTGACTGACTGAACTAGTTGTGGTAGCTACAGCTCTGACTGAACTAGTTGTGGTAGTTACAGCTCTGACTGAACTAGTTGTGGTAGTTACAGCTCTGACTGAACTAGTTGTGGTAGTTACAGCTCTGACTGAACTAGTTGTGGTAGCTACAGCTCTGACTGACTGAACTAGTTGTGGTAGCTACAGCTCTGGCTGACTTAACTAGTTGTGGTAGCTACAGCTCTGGCTGACTTAACTAGTTGTGGTAGTTACAGCTCTGACTGAACTAGTTGTGGTAGTTACATCTCTGACTGAACTAGTTGTGGTAGTTACATCTCTGACTGAACTAGTTGTGGTAGTTACAGCTCTGACTGAACTAGTTGTGGTAGTTACATCTCTGACTGAACTAGTTGTGGTAGTTACATCTCTGACTGACTGAACTAGTTGTGGTAGCTACAGCTCTGACTGAACTAGTTGTGGTAGTTACATCTCTGACTGAACTAGTTGTGGTAGTTACATCTCTGACTGACTGAACTAGTTGTGGTAGTTACAGCTCTGACTGAACTAGTTGTGGTAGTTACATCTCTGACTGAACTAGTTGTGGTAGTTACATCTCTGACTGAACTAGTTGTGGTAGTTACAGCTCTGACTGAACTAGTTGTGGTAGCTACATCTCTGACTGAACTAGTTGTGGTAGTTACATCTCTGACTGACTGAACTAGTTGTGGTAGCTACAGCTCTGACTGAACTAGTTGTGGATAGTTACAGCTCTGACTGAACTAGTTGTGGTAGCTACAGCTCTGACTGAACTAGTTGTGGTAGCTACATCTCTGACTGAACTAGTTGTGGTAGCTACAGCTCTGACTGAACTAGTTGTGGTAGCTACATCTCTGACTGAACTAGTTGTGGTAGTTACATCTCTGACTGAACTAGTTGTGGTAGTTACAGCTCTGACTGAACTAGTTGTGGTAGTTACATCTCTGACTGACTGAACTAGTTGTGGTAGCTACAGCTCTGACTGAACTAGTTGTGGTAGTTACAGCTCTGACTGAACTAGTTGTGGTAGTTACAGCTCTGACTGACTGAACTAGTTGTGGTAGTTACATCTCTGACTGAACTAGTTGTGGTAGTTACATCTCTGACTGAACTAGTTGTGGTAGCAATAGTAGTTACATGGGATATGAGCTGAAAAGACACTTCAAGGCAATAAGGAAAGAGAAATAGCAGTTTGTGTGGGAGTGAGTGACGTTTGATCTCATCCTCACATTTCCACCTCCCTCTACAGCCAATTAAGTCATTATAAGGAAAACATTTGGTTAATATCGTCATCATCATCATTAATTTGTGAATAATGCCAAATAACTAGGCCACGGATGAGAGACACGATTGAGACATTTCTCATTTACTGTAGCTGTGAAGCAGATGCTGTCAGACTAGTGTTTGAATAGATGATCTGTCGTAGGCCATTGTCAGTAACAATCATCCACGGTACACCTGCCTGCTGTGCCTCTGGAACACACTGGCTTGGTTTCTGTGTTTGTTTCACCTTTGATACAGGCTAACAACTTAATAGTGCTGAGTGGCTTCCTCTATTTCCCCATCTCTGATCAAAAAGTGCTGAACATGTGAAAGCAAATTCCCAGCAGGCAACTAACATCTTGCTTTGACCTGTCCTTCCTTTTTCAGATCAGTGCAGATGAAGGAAAGGAGACAAAGAGCTAAGACCGTGTTAGTAAGACTGTTGAGATGCAGCCTTTGTTGGGTCAGTGGCCATCATGGTGCATGACTTTGGTCTCAGTAGACACGTTAATCCTTATGGGACGGTTTTATCAGACAGAGCCACTTTGAAGTAGAGAAACGGCTCATGTCAGTATCAATGGGAACTGTGTAATTTCAAACTGTAAGGAAGTGCTCCGAACGACTTGACCTTTTGATGTTCTATCACTGCACTGCTTAGTTACGAATGCTTAGAATGCTTGTGAAACGAGAGCAGAGGGAATTTTGTTTATGAAACATTGTTTGGGACAGTTGTCTAAATCCAGTCTCTAAAGCAGTGTTACTTTACAGTATTGGTTTGATGGGATAGCCTGACGGGGGAGGGGTAGCCTCATCGTTGAACTGAACAGTAAACAGTGGATGAGGTGAGATGTACTGTACACCTACTACCAGTATGTAGAACCCTTCCCTTTACGCCGTCCTAACTAAATAAAACATCTCCATGACAGCCTCACTAACTGACCAGACATCATGTGCTCTTCCAATGTACCACTGTACAAAAAAAAATAAGTTTTCTTTTCAAGAAAAATATGATACTGAGAAATGGGATTATTTATTTCTTTTAATTTATTTTGTCATATTTTTGTAAGATCTGAAATATAGATAATAAAACAATTTTAAATTGAAATGTGTTATTATTGTTTACACACACACACACAATATAAAAGTGTGAAACAAATTTACAATTTACATTGTTTCAATAACATGACAACGGACATTACTTTTAAATCACTGCTTTTATTGGAGCGAAGCTGAAAATAAAGTTTTACCTAATATACAATAAAACAGGGTGAGGCATAGAGTGGATATTCAGAACAGTCTAGTCTAGCAGAAGCATAGAGTGGATATTCAGAACAGTCTAGTCTAGCAGAAGCATAGAGTGGATATTCAGAACAGTCTAGTCTAGCAGAAGCATAGAGTGGATATTCAGAACAGTCTAGTCTAGCAGAAGCATAGAGTGGATATTCAGAACAGTCTAGTCTAGCAGAAGCATAGAGTGGATATTCAGAACAGTCTAGTCTAGCATAGAGTGGATATTCAGAACAGTCTAGTCTAGCAGAAGAGTAGAGCATGTCTTTACGCTTCAATGGCAGGTACAGTAGGAAACTCACACCGATTGCAGCATCTGGAGCTGAGGGGAAAATAGACTTGCCGTGACTTTGTTGGGCAGCGTAAACACTAACAAAGGTCTGGGGCCTGTTCAGAAGGGTCCAACATAAAAGTACAAGGAAATGTATAATATAGAGCAGATACTACTCATGTCAGCTCTTTTCATTACATTTCTATCTGCAGCATTCTGAATAAACTCCAGAAATCAGTGTAGTATTGTACAGTAGTACAACACCAGTACAAGCTGAATCTCTGGAACAAGGCAGGATGGCGACTGCACCTTTCTGTTCATGCATTCCATGGCAGTGGTCTGTTACTTATATACCACAGGAGACTGCTGAGGGGAGGACGGCTTATAATAATGCCCGGAACGGAGCAAATGGAATGGCATCAAACAAATAGAAATCATGTGTTTTATGTACTTAATACCATGCCACTGATTCCATTCCAGTCATTACCAAGAGCCCATCCTCCCCAATTAAGGTGCCACCAACCTCCTGTGGTACATATCCCTGTATCCTCTTCTCCACACAACCCCCCCCCCCCCCCCTATAATAAATACTTATTATAGCCATGTAGCCACATATAGATTTATTTGACAAAAGTCAGATGCAATGTCATTTTCTTTAGAGAAATATAAAGCCTAGATCTTAATATCTAACAGCTTCCACTGGCTATAATATTTACACAGGTCTTCATACTGAATACAACATTCTCTCACCACCCCTCATATTGACATAGGCTTCTATTCTTTGCTCTACCTCTGCTATCACTTGGTTGTGCTGGTAAGGTGAGATCTTCACAAACATACATAATGGGTACACCGATTACAGTGTAAACAAATTCCATACAATTCTGGTAAAGTGAGTAGTCAACACCTGGTGACTAAAACAATTTGTCTTGTCATTCTACAATACCCTTTTAAACAGCATACATTGCCAGAAAGCTGCAAACATTCAAACTAAGCTAGTAAGCTGTTGAGTCACTTGTCATGTTATCCCTATTGACCAGTAGGAGGCAATAGATTAAAGAACTCAGTCCTAAAATGTACGGTAAAACAAGCCAGCACAAACTTCAAAAACACACAAATTCAGAACAGAATCATGGAAGATAATGCATATTGAACATTAACACAAGTCTGGGAGGTAGTTTCTTCCCCTGTTGTGGTGGCCGGGTTGTGGCAGGCAGCAGTTCACAATCACAATGTATACTTGGGTCTGCAGAAGCAAACTGTGGAAAGGTGTTGCAGTGCCCTCATGAGGCCAAGGCTGGGCAGTGAAGCTGAAAACAACACTGGATCTGACAGGAAGCTTTTTGCAAAAGGTAACAAAAAAAAAGAAAAAAATGTTACGTCTTTCCCAAACCAGGGCGGACTCTTTCTCAGATTGTTTGTCTTCATGTCTGTCATGGTGGGCCTGTCCGTGTGCTTCCTCCACAGATGCACGCATCTGTACACACACACTCCTAAGAGTCCTCGTTCATCTCTTGGCTATCTGTCCTGGCGATTTTGCGTGGAGGTGCTGGACTCCCTCCCTCTCCTTGCTCCTGTTCCCTCTTCTTCGCTGCGTTCTGTTCAACAGAGAGGGAAAATATAGTACTGTCACTCACTAAACTGAAAGCATGGACACACCTGATTGACAACCTGCTCCACAAAGTTGATGTTCCGTTTAAGAGTGAGCATGCTTCCCAGTGCCCTGGTCTGTGACAGGTTACAACTGTTGCTGCACGACACCTTACATTCACACCTGGATAGCATCTATCTATTCAGTAACCCTCCCATCAACCTCACCTTTTTGTCCCAGTGATGATGAAGGTAGCGCAGGAGGATATTGGTTTTCTCTGTGACAATAACTGGTAAGTAAAAGAGAATTTCAAAACTCAGATTTCATCCCCCCCTCTCAAAACCATAGTTCTATTTCTAGCAGTATATTTTCCCCAAGAAAAGCTAAATAAATAAAATGTCCATGAAGTCTGTCCTCTCGACTAAGAATGGAGGTACTTACTCTGTTCTGCGGGGTACTCACGTGTCGGGAGGTACACGGACGGTCTTCGGTTCTGTAAACAGTAATTCACAGAGATTCAGATGGAGCAAGACTTATGTTCATCTTTCACATGGAAAATATTCTAATAGTCGGCACTCACCGATGCTTTACACACAGAGTCTGCATGGAACCGACTGAAGTTACTCTTGTTGTAAACGGGGAGACCCTTTAAGAAATCCGCCTTTGGAAAAAGAAACGTATTCGGTTTGTGTTGTATGGGTAAAGGTGTAGGCTGAACCCAAACAGACAATTTTGCAGAGCATCTTCCATCCTGTAGCTCAGGGGTGACCAAGCCTCTTGCCCTGCAGGATGTCTAGGTTGACCTCTAGCTAAATATGAAGGATGCTCTATATCCCATTTGACAGCGTTTGGTTTAAACTAGACAAAGTGAGAAGCAAAGAACACTAACGTTCTGGAATACGTGTCCTCCAAGTCACCATGACATGGGTGGGGTACACCCCTGCACTGCTCGAAACGGGGGGCTGATGCCATGGGTGGCTGACACTGGGCGTTCCCTGTCTGTCTGTTTGGTGGATTCTTTTTGGCTAGCTAAGATACAAGCTAGCCAAGTATTCAATGGAAACATGAATGTTACCAAGAAGACAGATAGCAAGCTAGATAACTAATTGAGATCATACGATTAAACAACTCAGATGAACAGCCACATGATAAGACCATGCATGACATTAGCTAGCATTAAGCTAACTAGCCAAGCTGCCATAACTAAGTTGTCAAGCTAGCTGCCTGCCTTCTCTTCACAAAATGTTTTGCCGTCAAGTTAGCTACCTTATCCATGGTTTTCCCTTTTTAGTGTCCCACGACGAGACGCCGACTGATATCTTGCAGATGGATGGATAATATGGCAGGTAACGTTAGCTAGCCAAAGCTAACTGTTTTGGCGAGCTAACAGTCGTTAGCTGGATAGTTAGCTAGCTAGTTGCTCTCAAGCCTAGCCAACGTTTATGAAATCCTCCACATTCAGTTGTTATTGGAATCACGCTGTTGTAAACAGTCTTGGGTCCAATTACACCACCTATAATCATTAAACACGCCGCATAAAGTAAAGTGAGGCTCATGGCCATAAATACATGTAAACTGCTTTGCTTCGTGGCTAACTCTTTAGCATGATGGTAGCATAAACGCTGCATACAGCTACAACCCTAGCATAACCATTGGCTATTAACCTATCCCATGTGATCTAAGACCACGATATATCGTATCGTAATTGGACAGAAAGCTGTCAATCATTTTTTTTTTCCCACCCAAAAACTTGCGATAGGTTGACAGATAATAGCAGGGAAGAATGGAAGTGATGCATCCAGTCGATTCCTTTCTCTCATTGATCTATTCTAACGTATATATGGAATGTGCTTTAACCCGTCCAGTTCTTTCTCACTAGTGCAAGGATACTGGACCTTAATGAGACATGGGTTTGCTTTGTAAGTAACCGCTCTCTATTGCCACTCTGCTTCACTGCTATTATGTAAAGGCCATGGGAAATCCTACTTTTAATTACACATGTAGGTTAATTAACATGGTATACAGCTATCCCATAATACCGTTTAAATAAACTGATGTAGGGCCTATAACATGCAATTGCAGCAAATGTATACACTTTATTTGAGACTTATGTAGCTGCTCAGTCTGTGATCATTTCTGTGGTAGGCCTATGTGTGTGAAACATGGCTCTGAATAGGCCGTTACCAGGGCATCATACTTCTGTCCCTGAGTGACTGCTGGTTTATGGAAGTCTGCCTGGTCTTGCCTCTCTGGCACCTGGATCCCCTGGTAACTGTTCCTTAGCAACAAACCCAATAGCAACTGCATCAGCCACAGTTGTCAGCTAGAGGAGGATGAGGAGAGAGGAAGATGGGCGGTATTATGATTATGGAAACATGTAACATTTTCCCTATACAGTTGTTTGGAAACCAATGGGATTTATTGGCTCTATCAGTTACAATTTCAAATGTGTTCCAGTGTAAATGGAAACAGCTAAGCAGTTTTTACTGAAATTGTACTTTTCAGGGACTGTTTATCAGGGACTGTTTACCCCTGTATCAGTTGTGTGTCAGCTAGGAGGTGAACAAAGTGTCACACATTGTTCCCAATGTATCATGTATAGGGTGCCATCTCCATGGAGACAGCTGGGTTGGTTCATTCACAGTGCAGCGCTGTAGGGAGAATATGACCTAGAAATTGATGTTAGACCTACACTTAATTATATGCGTCTTGCAGGGGTATATTTTGGAAGAGCTCTGCTCGCAAAGTATGCTGCATATTCCAATATGTATTAACGATTTTCTCTCGTTAGTATCAACGGGGGCTACATGTTATTGGTTGGCTGGTGGTGGCACTGTTGTGTCTAGAGCTGGTTCTCTTTCACGTCAATCAAGCGGTAGGGGGCAGCTCCATAATGCGGATACAGGACGAGGGTATGGATCAGTTGGACAAGCGTGAACTGTGCGCTTTATAGATAAAATCTTGCACATGTAGACACCTGGCGTGCGCGTCTACTATGCGTCCACGGGCACGTTCAAGGTGCAATGAAATTGATAAACGCGCCTTTCTTTTAAATTGCAGTAGCCATGTAAACTAGCGGGTGAGAATGTTGAGAACAGTGCTGCAGACTCAAATTAGATTAGTTTATTGGATTGGCTGCAACAGATTATAGAGCTCCTGTTTTGAAGACGCAGTATAAGAGAAAGAAGCGTATTGTCTAATAATTGTACCCCTGTGGACGTCGACAAAAAAAAGGTAAGATTCTTCGTTTTTGAGAAACAAGAATGTATGGGTATGGAGCTTGCTGTATGATTATGATGGCATGTTGTGTTAACAGAAGATTAAAAAGGAACACGCACCGTTGAAATTGGCAGATCTGCTAAACCAATTGCGTAACACATTCTCAGAATTTAATTAGCATAAATCAAATACCAAAATGGGATGTGATATGACGTGTGTAAAGTGCCATGGCTGATCTAATGTATCTTGCAAACTGGTGAACAAAAGCTGATAAGCATGCTGGCATTCGCTGTGTATTTGTCGCATCAGACGCTCGTTCAGTTTCCCATTCACGCAGTCCGCAGTCTGCGCACGCTCGGTTGTTCTCCATTCTATGGAATGGAGTCCTAGACAATTGAATAGTAGTAAAGGCAAATAATTGTTCTTTGCACACCCCTATTGCATGGTATTTCCTGAGATAATATTGTACATTCCTGGTTGAGGTTTTAAAAATAAGCTTGGATGCTAAATATTTAATGTAATTTTTTATAATAATTATATAACTAGACGATGAATACATAGTCATTAAAATAATGTTCCAGACTACCTTTAGGGTGTCTTTTGTGTTTAATGTCACACCAACTGTATTTGATTGGTTTTAAGACAAAGCTCCTATCCTATAGATTGTTTTGAAGATGTCAACCAGCGATAGGTCAAGTGAAGTGTTTCTTTTGTATTGATTGGACCCTCCAGCTGACACCAGTCCATTGGAGGACAAGGAACAAATTCTCAGCAGCATTTAGAAATTAGTGTGTTTTTAGTACCAAATAGACTTCTCTCTTGGTTGGTCAACTTGGCCTCGCCTCTGGTTTAGTACAGAACCTATTGCTTACGATATACATGAATTTACAGCCTGAACACCAGATTTGAGCATCTTATTTAATACCAGTCTATTGCACCAAACTACAAGGTGTGGTTAAGAAAGGGGTCAGAAAATGGGACAATGATACCAGTGAGACCTTACAGGGCTGCTTTGACTCTGCCGACGGGCCGCTTTGACTCTTGCCGACGGGCGGCTTTGACTCTGCCGACGGGCCGCTTTGACTCTTGCCGGCGGGCGGCTTTGACTCTGCCGACGGGCGGCTTTGACTCTGCCGACGGGCCGCTTTGACTCTTGCCGACGGGCCGCTTTGACTCTTGCCGACGGGCCGCTTTGACTCTGCCGACGGGCCGCTTTGACTTGCCGACGGGCCGCTTTGATTCTCGCCGACGGGCCGCTTTGACTCTTGCCGACGGGCCGCTTTGACTCTTGCCGACGGGCCGCTTTGACTCTTGCCGACGGGCCGCTTTGACTCTCGCCGACGGGCCGCTTTGACTCTCGCCGACGGGCCGCTTTGACTCTCGCAGACGGGCCGCTTTGACTCTTGCCGACTAGCCGCTTTGACTCTTGCCGACGGACCGCTTTGACTCTTGCCGACGGACCGCTTTGACTCTGCCGGCGGGCCGCTTTGACTCTGCAGGCAGGAGTGTGTTCAGAGGGAGCGAGCCTTGAGGAGGCTACTGAAGCTATCACTGACTGTATTCATTTCTGTGAGATGATGGTTCCTTCCAAAACTGTTCATTTATTTTCTAACAACAAACCCTGGATCACAAAGGACCTGAAAACAACTTTAAATGAAAATAATATAGCATTTACCACTGGCAACAAGGTTGAGGGTAAACTAATTCAATCCAAATTAAAAATGCAGATGAAACAGGCTACAAGAGTGTACAAGGAGAAGAAGGAAAGGCTCTTTCAGGAGGGTAAAGATGCTTCGAGGGGTGTGAAAACACTGGCAGCCCTTAATAACACCCAAACTCTCCCATTCTCCCCCCCAGAAAAGACTGTGTTGACCTGCAGAGAATCTTAACAGTTTTTATTGTAGATTTGACCAACATGACTTTACAATTGAAAGGGAAAAGCTGATCTCTGACCTCTCTAACATGTCTCACACTGTTACACAATTGTTCAGCTCCAACCAAAAGATGGTGAAGCTGTTTAAAAGGACAAAACAACGGAAAGCACCTGGGTCAGACAGCATCAGCGTTCACCTACTTAATGTGTAACTCTGTGTTGTTGTTTTTGTTGCACTGCTTTGCTTTATCTTGGCCAGGTCGCAGTTGTAAATGAGAACTTGTTCTCAACTGGCCTACCTGGTTAAATAAAGGTGAAATTAAATAAATGTGTGCCATAAGCAACTGGCAGGTGTTTTCTGTGAGCTCTTTAACCACTCTCTGGCAGAACCACTCTCTGGCATCCCAATAATATGGAAATCGTCCACCATAAGCCCAGCACCTAAAAAGAGCAACCCCTGATGCAACAATGACTACTGCCCTGTAGCTTTAACCTTTTAGTGGTGAAGAGCGTTGAAAGGCTGGTTCTTCCCCAGCTACTAAAGGAAATATGCTCCTACACAGGCCTGCTTCTGTTCTAGATGCATGGTGTTTCTGTACAGGAAAAGTGTCATCCTTGATAACAAGGTGTTGATAGATCCAACCTCTGAGTAGGCTGCCACGTTCACGTGCCAGTCAGAACTAGGAAACTCAGAAATTTGCCACTTGCTAACTGGTTGAACGCGGCACGTCTATAACTACAACCATTTAGCAAGTCGGAAATGTCTAAGTTCCAAATAGCACTTGAACGCGACAGATCCAACTTCTGAGGATGCTATCAACACCTTGATATCAAGAATGCCAACGTTGCTGTACAGAAATACCATGTATCTTGCAGAACAGAAGGAAAGCCTGAAGTCACACCTGTTAGAAGGAGAGGGATTGTTGTTCATGTTTGTTGACCCTTAGCAGGCCTGAGACTGTCAACACCCTGAGGCCATAGTGACTTCTAATCCATCTGATGATGTATGGGCTTTCGTGGGCACCAATCCCTACGCAGGGATGACTACCCTTTGGTCTGAGCTTATGTAACACTGTCTTAACTACGCCATTGGCAGGAATGCTGTGTGTTGCTACTGCTAGCCTTGCAGATATTACTGGCCAATTTGTAGGGGTGACAACATAAGCATATCACTGATAGACCAAACTGAGATTTTGACCCAATTGCTGACTCGGAAGGAAATTGTCTGGAGTTGCCAAAAAGTGTTTGCTCGTTCCTCAGTGGGTAGACAGTGGGGTGATTTGAATGTGTACAATAAGAATGTGTGATTTTTGTGGCCAGTTTCATGCATGTTATGCTGGGTACGTTATAAATAACAGAATTATTGGCCAAGACAGTGGGTGGCAATTTCTCTGAACACTCGTTTGCTGTAAGCGTATTATTCAGATAAGACCACATGAATGATGTCAACATCAGCAAAATGAATTAAATCGGGAACAGATCCACAGCGTAGGAGTGATTTAAAAAAATATATATAATTGTGTGCCAAACCACAAAACAGCCCACAGTTTGTGGGATTAATGTAAGAGGTCCCACTCAGTGATTTGTCATTTAGAGTTTTGTGACGAGACATATCTGAGGGGGTCTCAGGCGCCACTGGAATTCTGAATAATATTAAAGTCATAGTATCTCTATCCCCAGTTAGTATCTCTATCCCCAGTTAGTATCTCTATCCCCAGTTAGTATCTCTATCGCCAGTTAGTATCTCTATCGCCAGTTAGTATCTCTATCGCCAGTTAGTATCTCTATCGCCAGTTAGTATCTCTATCGCCAGTTAGTATCTCTATCGCCAGTTAGTATCTCTATCGCCAGTTAGTATCTCTATCGCCAGTTAGTATCTCTATCGCCAGTTAGTATCTCTATCGCCAGTTAGTATCTCTATCGCCAGTTAGTATCTCTATCGCCAGTTAGTATCTCTATCGCCAGTTAGTATGAACACTGAGGGAGACTGCTAGGAAAAGGAGGTGTGGTTTAAAGACAGTCTTATAGGCAGGAGGACGCTATGTTAATCTACAGTGCCTTCAGAAAGTATTCACACCCCTTAGATTTATTGGGGGGGGGCGGGGGATGTTAATCTGATTTGAAAATGGATTAAATTGAAACAAAAAAATTATAATCATTGGCCTATACACAATACTTCAGGATGTCAAAGTGGAAGGATGTTTTTTGAAATTTTAACAAAATAATTCAAAGTTAAAGCTGTAATGTCTTGAGTCAATAACTATTTGACTCCTTTGTTATGGCAAGAAAAATACGTTCAGGAGTAAAAATGTGCTTAACAAGTCACAATTTTTATTTATTTCACCTTCATTTAACCAGGTAGACTAGTTAAGAACAAGTTCTCATTTGCAACTGCGACCTGGCCAAGATAAAGCAAAGCAGTTCGACACATACAACACAGAGTTACACATGGAATAAACAAACATACAATAATAAGTTGCATGGATTCACTTTGTGTGCATTAATAGTGTTTAACATGATTTTTGAATGACTACATCATCTCTGTACCCCACACATAAAATTATCTATAAGGTCCCTCAGTCGACCAGTGAATTTCAAATACAGATTCAACCACAAAGACCAGGGAGGTTTTCAATGCCTCGCAAAGAAGGGCACCTATTGGTAGATGGGTAAAATAAATAAAAAGCAGACATTGAATATCCCTTTGAGCATGGTGAAGTTATTATTTACACTTTGGATGGTGTATCAATACACCCAGTCACTACAAAGATACAGGCATCCTTCCTAACTCAGTTGCCCGGTAGGAAGGAAACCGCGCAGTGATTTCACCATGAGGCCAATGGTGACTTTAAAACAGTTTAATGGTTGTGGTTATCAGGATAAGGTAAGACCCAGATGCAGACCGTGTCGAAGTAACAATGTTTATTACAGCAACAGGGGCAAAGGTACAGGACGGCAGGCAGGCCCAGGGTCAGGCAAAGTGGTCGGCGGGTGGGTTCAGCATCAGGACAGGCAGGGGTCAAAAACCAGGAGGGAGAGAAAAAGAGAGGCTGGGAAAAGACAGGTGCTGACAGGACAAACGCTGGTAATCTTGACAAACAAGATGAACTGGCAACAGACAAACAGAAAACACAGGTATAAGTACACAGGGGATGATGGGTGACACCTGGAGGGGGGTGGAGACGGGTGAAACAGATCAGGGCGTGACAGTGGTAGGAGAAAACTGAGGATGGATCAACAACATTGTAGTTACTCTACAATACTAACCTAATTGACAAACTGAAATGAAGGAAGCCTGTACAGAATAAAAATATTCCAAAACATGCATCCTGTTTACAAACAAGGCACTAAAGTCATACTGCAAAAAAAATTGGCAACGCAATTAACCTTTTGTCCTGAATATAAAAGCGTTATGTTTGGGGCAAATCCAATACAACACATTACTTAGTACCACTCTCCATATTTTCAAGCATTGTGGTGGCTGCATCATGTTATGGGTGTGCTTGTAATTGGTAAGGACTGGGTAGTTTTTCAGGATAAAAAAATTAACGGTAGTTTTTCAGGATAAAAAAATTAACGGAATGGAGCTAAGCATAGGCAGAATCCTAGAGGAAAACCTGTTTCAGTCTGCTTTCCACCAGACACTGAGAGATGAAGGACAATAACCTAAAACACAAGGCCAAATCTACACTGGAGTTGCTTACCAAGATGACAGTGAATGTTCCTGAGTGGCCGAGTTACAGTTTTGACTTAAATCTACTAGAACATCTATGGCAAGACCTGAAAATGGTTGTCTAGCATTGATCAACAACCAATTTGACAGAGCTTGAAGAATTTAGAAAATAGTGGGCAGATGTTGCACAATCCAGGTGTGGAAGCTCTTAGAGACTTACCCAGAAATACTCACATCTGTAATCACTGCTTCTACAAAGTATTGACTCAGGAGTGTGAATACTTATGTAAATGAGATATTTATGTATTTTATTTCAATAAATGTGCAACAATTGAGAAAAAAAATCTATTTAATCCATTTTGAATTCAGGCTGTAACACAACAAAATGTGGAGATGACTATTTATTAACAGTAAGTTGTATGGTCTGTGATAGATATATAATAAGCTATTATATATGTACTCGTGTATATAATAATTTATTACGTCTTAAACGCAGTACAGGTGTGTATGTTCTGGCCTTTCCGAACATACACTGAGAGAAAACGGAGGGCAACACCACAGTAGTCAAGGCCAGGGACACGTTTGCTAGCAAGGCAAACCTTGTCCCGGATTTAGGATGTTCAAACCTGATGTGTCAGACATCAAGGCCTACAGATATCACAAAACACACAGCACTGTGTGGGAAGTGGAAGTATGCAAAAAAGATAGGGAAAAAGAGAGGAGAGGAATGATATGCGAAATGTTTTACTATAATCCTCCTTATCCAACCACAATAACCAGTAGGGCTGAGGTTGAACAGTCTGTATTTGCACAAAGAGCATACCCACTGGGCATAGACGTCTAGTTTGGATTCACGTTTGGTTGAGTTGTCAACTAACGTGAATTCAACTTGAAATCAACAAATAATTTCACCATGTCATTGGATTTAGGTTAAAAGTTGGGTGAAAATACCGACGTGTACGTGACGTGCATGTAATCTTTGCTTCATTCAGAGTAGTCCCACTCCCCCAAAAAACGTTTTCCATAATCCGATTCTAACAGCCCGAAAATGATTCTGGAAGACACAGAGTGTACCCATTGTCACACTGTAGCCGGCTTTAACTCAGCCATGGGCTATTACTGTACCTTTTATATGAATACCCATAAGGCCTTGCTAGAGGAAGAAGCTTCATATAAGAGCCTATAATAAGCCACGTCTGAAGGAAGATTGACACCGACGTGTCTATGTAGTCACTCTTCCATCGCTGAGATATTGTGTTCATTATTCTGTGGTACTTAGACTAACCTTGCCTCTGAAGGCTTTAGAATAGGGATTATCCTACTACCCTGTGTTTGTGTGTGCATGCTGTGAGTGGGTTTGTGAGCATATGTTGTGTGTGTGTGTGTGTGTAGTAAAACAGCAGACATTATTATTACCCACATGAGTCATATGCAATAGATGTTTATGTGTGTATTTTTGTCTGTGTGTGTGTGTGTGCATGCGTGTGTCGGTGTGTGTTTCCCTCCAAGGGCAGCCATGTTGACCACCTTAATGGACGGCCTCCTCTGCTGCCTGACAGGGAAGTCGGCCAACGTCGTGGTTCCCATAGAAACCTCGGAAGCCGCCGACGGCTACGAGTTCGTGGAGGTCAAACCGGGTCGTGTCTTGAGGGTCCGACACATCATCCCGGAGCGGGAGGTGGTGGACGAGCCCAGGGGTCCGGGGGGAAGCGTCCACCGTAAGAGGAAGATCACAGTGTACCGTAATGGGCAGCTACTGATAGAGGACCTGGGCAACGAGGCGAGACAGGAGCTGTTACACACTCCGAACGGAGACACACAACCCAACTGTACCGTGGAGGTGGAGCTCGCAGACCCATCGTCCAATCCAACTGCCACCGCTGACCCCAAAGCGGACAAGACAGGGTCAGTGGTTGGAACAGGGGGAGCGGCGACATCTCCATCCCCGACCCTCGGATCAGCCCCAGATCTGACCCAGCAGCCCCGGAAGCGGCGGCGGAAGCCCAAACGCACAGTGGTGATTGACAGCGAGAGGAAGATCACGTCGTGTAAGGGGACGCACGCAGACGTGGCAGTGTTCTTTGTGCACGGCGTGGGCGGTTCCCTCGACATCTGGGGCAGCCAGCTGGACTTCTTCTCCCGTCTGGGCTATGAGGTCATCGCGCCTGACCTGGCGGGTCACGGGGCGAGCTCTGCACCTCAGATCGCGGCAGCGTACACGTTCTACGCCCTGGCTGAGGACATGAGGGCCATCTTTAAGAGATATGCACGGAAGAGGAACATCCTCATTGGACACTCCTATGGGTGAGAAGACTGAAGTGTGTTAGCTACAGACACTACATAATGAACACTACATCATGAACGCCACATAATGAACACTACATAATGAACACTACATAATGAACACTACATAATGAACACTACATCATGAACGCCACATAATGAACACTACATAATGAACACTACATAATGAACACTACATAATGAACACTACATCATGAACGCCACATCATGAACACTACATAATGAACACTACATAATGAACACTACATAATGAACACTACATAATGAACACTACATAATGAACACTACATAATGAACACTACATAATGAACACTACATAATGAACACTACATCATGAACGCCACATCATGAACACTACATAATGAACACTACATAATGAACACTACATAATGAACACTACATAATGAACACTACATAATGAACACTACATAATGAACACTACATAATGAACACTACATAAGGAACACTACATCATGAACACTACATCATGAACGCCACATCATGAACGCCACATCATGAACGCCACATCATGAACGCCACATCATGAACGCCACATAATGAACGCCACATAATGAACGCCACATAATGAACGCCACATAATGAACGCCACATAATGAACACCACATAATGAACACCACATAATGAACACTACATAATGAACGCCACATCATGAACACTAC
>NC_092101.1:45906260-46007956 GCF_045679555.1 Salvelinus alpinus | reverse complement strand
AATGGACCTCTGTCTTTTGATCTCCCAGAATGATATCTGATTACCATTTCTCTTTCCTCTCTCTCTCTCTCTCTGTAGTGTGTCGTTCTGTACGTTCCTGGCCCATGAGTACCCAGACCAGGTCCACAAGGTAGTGATGATAAACGGAGGAGGTCCCACAGCGCTGGAGCCCAGCCTCTGTTCCATCTTCAACCTGCCCACCTGTGTGCTGCACTGCCTGTCCCCCTGCCTGGCCTGGAGCTTCCTCAAGTAACAAACAGTGTGCCTGTGGCTTCCCTCACAGTCATTCTCATTCCATTCACCCGGCTCAATGCTACATGATACTTTTTGCCCTATACACATCATGAGGTTGCTACAACCTAGCCTACAAATTAAAGTTTATAATGTAGGTGCACAGGTCGAGAGACAAATTGGAGCAATTAAGGTGACAGACAGTGACACACTTTTGCCTTCATCTAGCTGATCTGGGGTGTAATCTTTAGTCCAAACAGTTTCAAAATGATTTGCAAATAAAATTATTCAGTTAGGTCCCTCCCCATTTCGTTCCTTTGAATATTTTTTTTGCTACAGAATCTGCGGAATGGCTTCCCCAGTGGCACAGTGGTCTAAGGCACTGCATCACAGTGCTAGCTGTGCCACTAGAGATCCTGGTTCCAGTCCAGGCTCTATCGCAGCCGGCCGTGACCGGGAGACCCATGGGGCAGCGCACAATTGGCCCAGCGTCATCCAGGATAAGGGAGGGTTTGGCCGGCAGGGATGTCCTTGTCCCATCGTGCACTAGCGACTCCTGTGGCAGGCCGGGCGCAATGCCATATGGGAGTTGCAGTGATGGGACAAGACTAATTACCAATTGGATACCACAAAATTGGGGAGAAAAAGGGATTTAAAAAAATTATGAATCTGCGGAATGAATACACCCCTGATCACACACAGTTCACTTTCTTAGCAACCACATACAGCATCATCACATCCACCTTCTCTCACCTTTTCCCTTTGCTTGTGGACTTCAGTGCATAATATAACAGTTGTCTGTGATCAGGCGCAAAAACCTCTCCATGCCAAACCGTCATACCATATCCACTAACCCTGGGCTGCCAACTTTTGAAGAAATCTTGGAGTGAGATTTGCTATGTGAATTTCATTGACCCCTGGCACAACCCCTAGACGGGGGTCTGGGGTCCTACCCCGGGAAAACACTAGTTTTAAAGCTCATTTCCGTATTTTGACATGTCTTAGGCCTATGACCAGGGTGGAGAAAAAAAAAGAAATTCTCTCTTTGTTTCCCAAGTGCTGGATGTTTAAAAATTTTCTAGTTATAACAATTCATTTCTCAAAATCACCCAACCTTCAAGACAAATCTAATGGATCGGTATTCAGGTGGTTTATGCCTACTAGTTGAAGATCGTTTGGCATCATCTTGTGATCAAAATGTGATGTGTTTATGAGTTGTGAGTCCCCCTACCATCTCTGCCTAGCATGTGCACAATACTGAAATGTCAACAATGATATTTTGTATGTCTTATTCAAAACTGCCCATGAATAGCTGCTAAAATACATATCCTCATACAATTCATTTTCAAAGACACAAGTTGGCATATCAGATTTCAAATATGTGATTACACTGGCAAAATTGGGAAGAAGTGGATTAACAGTAATGTTCTTGCTGACAAGCACACTAATTACCCTATATTGTATTGTATATATTGTAGGCCATTATTAAGGATGGGAATTCTACTGATCACACTAAATCAAGTAAATAGATAATAAAATCTTCTTTAGACAAGATGACCCTAAACCCTAACCAAATGTTTTCAATATTTATTGTCCCCCCCCCCCCCTCTAGAATGAAACACTTTTAGGTTCACAATCTGTTTATAATCAATTTCATAGTTACACATCAGGTAACCCGACCAAACGTCCCTGATAGAACACAACAGGTAACCCGACCAAACGTCCCTGATAGAACACAACAGGTAACCCGACCAAACGTCCCTGATAAAACACATCAGGTAACCCGACCAAACGTCCCTGATAAAACACATCAGGTAACCCGACCAAACGTCCCTGATAAAACACATCAGGTAACCCGACCAAACGTCCCTGATAGAACACAACAGGTAACCCGACCAAACGTCCCTGATAAAACACATCAGGTAACCCGACCAAACGTCCCTGATAGAACACAACAGGTAACCCGACCAAACGTCCCTGATAAAACACATCAGGTAACCCGACCAAACGTCCCTGATAAAACACATCAGGTAACCCGACCAAACGTCCCTGATAAAACATACTGTAGGTTTGTCTGCTGCCTTTTCGTTGTCACAGTCGAAATGCCAATCACCAAACGAGTAGACCAATGCAAGTGATGATTAAATGGACTTTAGTACATGCTGTCAAAGGGCTGCATTCTGCAATCGGGACGGGAGTAACAGCAGCCTCATTGATAACATTGTACAGAAAACAGCGCTACCGTGCTGCTATTTTCACAGTTTTATAAACTCAGCGGAGAACGTTCTCTCTCCATTCGGCATTTTTTAAAGGAGCGTTTCTTTAAAATGTGCATCCAATCCACTTGATTCCTTACATAACTAGACCTATCATATGATTCCTTACATAACTAGACCTATCATATGATTCAATGTGTCGCGGTTCACAGTGCTGTGACAAGACAGGACCATGAAACAGGTTCCACTCAGGATGTTACATTGCAGGCTCAGGCGCTCCGATTTCAAAACAACTTGGAGGCAGCGCAGTTAAAAAGTTAACGCGCTGACTTATAAGAAAAATGAGAGCAGCACTTTTCTATGCGGGAGATAAACTATATATACAAAAGTATTTGGACACATCTTCAAATTAGTGGATTCAGCTGTTTCAGCCACACCCGTTGCTGACAGGTGTTTTAAAATCGAGCACACATGCATTCTCCATAGACAAACATTGGCAGTAGAATGGCCTAACTGAAGTGCTGCCTCGATCTACTGTAAGTGCTGTTATTGGAAACCTCCTAGGATCAACAATGGCTCAGCTGCGAAGTGGTAGGCCACACAAACTCACAGAACGGGACCGCGTTAAAAATCATCTGTCCTTGGTTGCAACACTCACTACCGAGTTCCAAACTGCCTCTGGAAGCAATGTCAGCACCAGAACTGTTTCCATGGTGCCGAACAGCCGCACTCAAGCCTAAGATCACCATGCGCAATCTAGCTTTGGCTGGAGTTGTGTAAAGATCGCAGCCATTGGACTCTGAAACAGTGGAAACGCGTTCTCTGGATTGATAAATCACCCTTCACCATCTGGTAGTCCGACAGATGATTCTGGGTTTGGCAGATGCCAGGAGAACGCTACCTGCCCGACTGTATAGTGGCAACTGTAAAATTTAGTGGAGGAGGAATAATGGTTTGGGGCTGTTTTTCATGGTTCGGGCTAGGCCCCCTTAGTTCGCTACAGCATACAATGACATTCTAGACAATTCTGTGCTTCCAACTTTGTGGCACCAGTTTGGGGAAGGCCCTTTCCTGTTTCAGCATGACAATGCCCCCGTGCACAAGTCGAGGTCCGTACAGAAATGGTTTGTTGAGATTGGCGTGGAAGAACTTGACTGGCCTGCACAGAGCCCTGACCTCAACCCCATCGAACACCTTTGGGATGAATTGGAACGCCGACTTCGAGTCAGGCCTAATCGCCCAAAATCGGTGCCTGACCTCACTAAGGCTGAATGGAAGCAAGTCTCATCAGCAATATTCCAACAGCTAGTGGAGGCTGTTATAGCAGCAAAGGGGGGACCAACTCCATATTAATGATTATGTAATGAGATGTTTGACAAGCAGGTGTCCATATACTTTTGGTCATGTAGTGTATAGAGTTGGCAGCTCTGGCTAACCGCTACATTTTTGTTACCATGTTAACGTTATAGTTAAAACTTCTTCGGGATCGGTGTCCCTTCCACGGGATGGTTGAGCTAACATCGGCTAATGCGATTAGCATGAAGTTGTAAGTAACAAGAACATTTCCCAGGACATAGACATATCTGATATTGGCAGAAAGCTTAAATTCTTGTTAATCTTACTGCTCTGTCCAATTTACAGTAGCTATTACAGTGAAAGAATACCATGCTATTGTTTGAGAGTGCACAGTTTTGAACATGAAAAGTTATTAATAAACAAATTAGGCACATTGGGCAGTCTTGATACAACATTTTGAACAGAAATGCAATGGTTCATTGGATCAGTCTAAAACGTTGCACATGCACTGCTGCCATCTAGTGGCCAAAATCTAAATTGCAGCTGGGCTGGAATAATACATTATGACCTTTCCCTTGCATTTCAAAAATGATGGTACAAAAAAAATACAAAATAACTTTTTTTCTTTTAGATTATCTTTTACCAGATCTATTGTGTTATATTATCCTACATTCCTTTCACATTTCCACAAACTTCAAAGTGTTTCCTTTCAAATGGTACCAAGAATATGCATATCCTTGCTTCAGGGCCTGAGTTACAGGCAGTTAGATTTGGGTATGTCATTTTAGGTGAAAATTGAAAAAAAAGGGGAGGATCCTTTTAACAAACTAGACCTGATGCGTTAGTAAACCCACAATCCAATCCATGTGTACAATCACACAGTACAGTGTACAGCAAGCAGTTACCCCGGTGGCAATACTTTTATAAAACCGAAAGCTTACCTTGTGTTGGATAGCCTTAGCCAGCTATCTAACATAAATAGCATTCCACTCTGAGTCAGGTTGATGAGTAGGCTAAATTAACTGCATTAGCTAGCTAAGTAAGTGAAAGGTAAACTCGGAATAATAAAAAATACAAAAACATCTCTCTCTCTCTCTCAAAATGTATCTGTTCAAAACTGTTCAACTATTGTCTTTCAAAGTGCTAGCTAGCTGTAGCTTATGCTTTCAGTACCAAATTAATTCTCTGATCCTTTGATTGGATGGACAACATGTCAGCTCATACTGCATGAGCTCTGGTAGGTTGGAGGATGAAAGTTGTCATAATTACTGTGTAAGTCTATGGATAGGGGTGAGAACCATGGTTTTGTATTGAAGTCAATGTAGCAGGGAAAATAGCTGTCCTCTGGATACACCATGATGCTACCCTACAGAGTGCTGTTGAGGCTACTGTAGACCATTGCAAAACAGTGTGTTTTAATCAGTTATTTGGTGACATATATTTTGTAAAGTTTTATCTTTGAAAAGGATAACTTTTTAAAAGGACATTTACCAAGTAGGATGGTCCTCCCCATCCTCCTCTGAGGAGCCTCCTCTGCTCCCAGGCCTACTTCAATACAGTCAAACTTCTGTACCATAAGCTTTCAGCCTACTGTATGTTGTTCAAGTCTGATTTATTATGCTCCTCCACTTACTCTCTCCTCTTCCTCTCCTCTGCCTCCTCGTCAGGGCTGGGTTTGCCCGTCAGGGTGCGAAGGAGAAGCAGCTGTTGAAAGACAACAATGCCTTCAACGTGTCCTCCTTCGTGCTGCGTGCCATGATGAGTGGTCAGTACTGGCCCGAGGGCGACGAGGTTTATCATGCAGAGATCCCAGTGCCCATCCTGCTGGTGCATGGCATGTACGACAAGTTTGTTCCAATAGAGGAAGATCAACGCATGGCGGAGGTGAGCGGGAAACCTTAACGCCAACTCTAACCCTAACTTTAAACCTAACTCTGAGCCTAGTTTTAAACCTAACTCTAAGCCTAGCTTTAAAACACAAAACCTGAACCTAATCTAACCTCCCTGCCTCCGCTCAGATCCTGTTGCTGGCCTTCCTGAAGATAATCAACGAGGGCAGTCACATGGTGATGATGGAGTGTCCCGAGAGCGTCAACACCCTCCTGCACGAGTTCTTCCTCTGGGAGCCTGAGTCCCCGCCCAAATCTAAACCCCGCCCCGAAATCGCCACCAAGAGACCTGAAACTGCCAAGATCTCCACCGCATCCAACGGAGGAGCAACGCCAGAAAGCAAAGCCAAGACCAAGTAACCCAGAGGGGGATGGATGTGTGGTATTGACTCCAGTCAAAGCGGACACAGACAGTGGTGTGTACTGCCGACCATTGCTGGTTGTGCTAGGCTATGTCTCCTAAGGTGCAGGGAGCTGGTTTGAACTGGTCTGGGCTGGTTTAAACTGGTCTGAGCAGGTTTGAGGTGGGATTTGAGGAGGTGGAACACCACACACAGGGTCAGACAGGCCCATTTATGGTCTAGGTCTGAGCCACAACAGAAAGGAAGGACAGGAGGGCTGGCAGGTATGGCCGGACAGAGTGACGTATATGAGGACAACAAGGGGGAGGTCTACTGTATTGTTCCTGGTCCTGTTCTGATTAACTGGTCCCTGGCTGGGACTGGAGACAGGTGGGAGAGAACATTGTTTTTGAAGCTCTGAAGAGGTGCTGAGTTGGAGAGGATGGTCATGGTGAATCTGGTAATGGTATTGGTTATGTGTGTTGCTGCTTTGTGGTACCGGTACCCAGGTCTAGACTCAGTCCCCTGTGGCTTGTCAGTTGCCCAACCGTGTGGAAATGTCAGAACATGGGTGGATCAGAGAAGGAAAAATACTGTATTCGACGGGATCAACTGACACAGGAAAAGTTGATAGCCAAGAAGACTGCTTGTTAGGCCCAGATTCAGTCAGTTCCGGCCCTAACCGGCGATAACTGACAACTGCTGCATAGCTGTTTTATTGTTTCTGTTTAGGCGATATGGAACTGTCAAATCTGTGAGCAGCTGCTCTTGTCGTCATTGTCACAAAACCACACCCGTTCTTAAATCCCCCCTGCATTAGGAGGTTCAGAAGTAATGAGGATTTCTATCAGCCTTAGAGGTGTAGATTACAACACATTCCAGTGTTCCAACTTGTAACAGGGCTGCATGGGGTTATCACTAATCCAACTCGGCACATCCAATGGCCATGTCCACGATAAGTATAAAGCCAGGAGCCGCTTGCTGATTCGACAGCTCCAACGTAGTTACACCTCCGACAGGCAGATCTGAATCTAGCCATTATACTACTCACGCCAACGGGTAGACAGAAACCCCAGAACTAACTTCTGATTCCTTACAGTACTTCTGCACATGGGTGGTTAAATATTATGTATGATGATCTGCTGCTGCTTTTTGAGAAGTAGCCTACTACATTTCATTCATACAGTATTTAAAAGCACTTCCTCGTCAGAATGATTACAACAGACACGCTAACTATGTTATGCTTTATCTAAAAATGCAGAGTAACAACTTTGAGGGACCGGAGAAAGACCATTGTTTGACTGTCCTACAAAAGTCTCCTTGTGTATTTTATGGGGAAACAAATATGTTTCCTATTGGCTGCAGGTTACCTAGGAAACACACAGGGGCAGATGTGTGTTTTGGACCCCTTTTTAAGAAGGAGAATTGTACTGAATCCTAGCGTTATATTTCTCACCAAAACTATGCTAAACAATTATGATCGTTTGCCTGTTTTCCAGGTAGAAGTGATATAAGCTCTGAAAATGATATTGCTACACCAAAAATTGCTTACAACCTGAGAATTCTTCAGTGCCACATAGCAAGTTCTCTGTCGTGTAACTAGCATCCCGTTGTCTGATAAGTGTCACACAGACTGTGTTGAAATAACAGTGTATTAAATACTGTATAGAATCAATCTGTAGCACTGATGATCTGCACTGCAGCGCTCTAGAAATGGAAAGGCAACGTCGCCGCCTTCATGGTAAACGCTGCGTATGTCGGTTCAATTGGAAATTATCTTTTCAATTTAAGTTGAGCCACAGCGCAGATCTTCAGCGCCGCGGATTGAATTAACCCCCTTACTCTTCAGCTAGGTGTGCACCAGTGGAGGCTGCTGAGGGGAGGACGGCTCATAGTAATGTCTGGAACGGAGCAAATGGAATGGCATCAAACACCTGGAAACCATGTGTTTTAATACCGTTCCACCAATTCCGCTCCATCCATTACCAAGAGCCCGTCTTCCCTAATTAAGGTGCCACCAACCTCCTCTGAATGATGCCCTTCACCTGTATTCCACAGGACAGGCGGTGTCAGGTTGATCTCCTGTCCAATAAGACTGTTACTGGAACTATTTGGTTTAACTCTTAGCACTGCAACAGTCCAGTTACTTCAACACGATCACTATCCCATTTTCGTTTGTCGATCCCTGTGATTGTAGCAGTGTAAAGCCCTCTGTTACTGTTGGTTATGGAAAAGTCAGTAGCAGTGGAGGCTGCTGAGGGGAGGACGGCCTATAATAATGGCTGGAACAGAGCGAATGGAATGGCATCAAACACCTGGAAACCATGTGTTTGTTGTATTTAATACCGTTCCACTGATTTTGCTCCAGTCATTAACACGAGCCCGTCCTCCTCAATTAAGGTGCCACCAACCTCCTGTGGTCAGTAGGTCACCCACAAACAACAATATGCATTTTGAAAACATAACACTTAACAGGGCCGTGAGTGTACTTTTGATACAATATGCAACTTTTACAAGCAAATAATTATGCTTATATAGGTATTGATGCTGAAAAAATGAGTGAATAGGAGTGAATTAATCAAATTGAGAATTGAGTTCTCACTAGTCAAATGGGTTTAGCTTATGATCCTCAGTCATGTTCTCAATGGAACATCACTTAGTATTTTAAATATGAATGGTTCTGAATCTGTGTCAACTATCAGTATCACATTTGTGCCCTTGTGCGTCTTAAATGTGTCACTGTGTTCGCCTTTGATATTGATTTCAGAAATGAAGTGCTGGAAGAATGTTCAGTTCACCAAAAATAAAATATGAGGAATATTATACCGTGCAATCATTTTAAATGTTTTTAAAGCCAGGTGTGTTACAAATATTTTTTCTGTGTTAGAATCACTTGCCGTTTCAAGCTACAAGTAGCGAGTATGTGTGATGGCTACAAGTAGCGAGTATGTGTCAAGCTACAAGTAGCGAGTATTTGCACTATGTACTGTGCTTAACACTAGAATGAACGAGACATATGCCTTCGATACATACCGTGGAAAAATGACAAGTGGATGCTGTCTACTCATCCAAGGAAGTGTTCTGTACTTGGGCGACACCATGTGTCTGGCCGGAGTATTGCAGTTTGAAGAAACACTGGGTTTATCCACCCTAATACAGTTACATCACATAGATGTCCACGTTTGGAATCAAAACGTATACCATTAAATTCACCAGCGAATCTATAGAACGAAGTGGTTTAAATGGCTTAGGCTACTTGGTTTGAGCCAGTTTACAAATTTGCTCTGTCAGTTAGCAGATACTGTTGTCCAACGTGATTTACAATCAACGCTCAACGTAAATATTTTCTTCTGATCAAAGCGTCAGGCCAACTGCTCACTGCCTTTTCACAGCAAGAGGAAGGAGGTGGACATGGTGTACCAACAGCTGAGGGGCAGCAGCCTAAAACTCTTTAGAACATTTTGAATTCACTGTGAAACGTTTTTGACACTCCTTTATTTCAGAACAAAAGTACTGCTTATTCTAAATTAATATACGGGTTTGATTTACGCTTAAGATAGTACAGAAAATAGCTAATCTAATATTAAAATGACAGCCTCCACTTAACTATTTATCAATATATACTAAAAAGCTTAAAAAAAATAAGAAAGAAATCTGTAGTTTGAAAACAGCAATGTAGTGCAAAGTTTGCCATTTACTTTGCTTGTCAAAATAGCACGCAATTTCTAACACAGTTTACCCTACCCCGAATACGTATTTAGGGCTCTATTCAAACCATATCGCTGAAGCGTTACAGATTTCGTGATCGAAATGTAAAGGTCATTTCCAATTGAGCCGACATATTACAGTGAATGCCGTCTCTGCCAAAACAGGAATATTTCCTTACAAAAATGTAGTTTGGCTTTTTTGCTGAAGTTCCGCGATACGGATTGAAAAAAAAGCCCTTAGTTTGAACCTGAAAATACGCCAAGTCATAATTTTACAGAAATAAAGCTATAAAAATCCATTTCAAAACACATGTTAACTTCAAATGAAAGCTTTACATGTATAATACATTCAAGGAGTAATTAAACCAAGTACCAACTCTCCTATATCCCTCTACTGACCACTGAACACTAACACTGTAAAAGGCACTGAAGTACTAATATCCCATTCAAGCGTCTTTATATAGGTTCTGTCACACCTCCAGGGTGACAGCGGGGCCGTTACTAGCCCCCTCCAGAGGGGTTTTCTCTGTAGGGCTACCTGGCTCTTTAGCCTCATCCTCATTGCCCTCTGCTGCAGCACCTGCTTCTTTTCCTGCCACTAAGGGAGTGCTCTCTATCGCCTCCTTCACCACCTCTGCCCCCTGCTGGGTGGCTGTGGTAGCGCTGGCAGGCTGCTCTGCCTTGGTCTCGTTGACGACCTGGATGGAGTCAGCTGCTGCAGCTGGGGCGGTGGCTGGCTGCTTCACTTCCCCGTTCTGAATAGGAAACGATCCCTCCACGGCATCATACAGAAACTGGTACTGCTCCTGACAGGGTGACAAACACAGAGACAGACAGACAGCGGTGAGAGAGAGAACCATACCAACACTCACCCTTTTAGGGACAATCCTCATTGAGACTGTGTCTGAACTAGATGATAAGATACCTTGAAAACAAACCAATAGATAGTCCTACTGCATTTGGCATTTGACCCATTTACGACCTTGTACATCATACACACAATACAATGTGGAAATGTGCAACAGTATTTCTTCAGACCAGGGTACAGTAGGCCAATGTGTGTCCTACTTACCAGGCTGTGGATCATGCCTTGCCTCTCCTTGCGCAGAGCCTTGGCCACCTGGAACACGTCTACCAGTTTCTCTGTCTCAGCACTGTCCATGATGTTCCACAACGCACAGAAAATCCCAGAGCGAGACGAGCCATCACTGAGAGAGGAAAGAGGGATGGAGGACATTGACTCAGTAAAGAGTAGGGCATTGACTCAGTAAAGAGTAGGGGATTGACTCAGTAAAGAGTAGGGATTGACTCAGTAAAGAGTAGGCATTGACTCAGTAAAGAGTAGGGGATTGACTCAGTAAAGAGTAGGGGATTGACTCAGTAAAAAGTAGGGGTTTGACTCAGTAAAGAGTAGGGATTGACTCAGTAAAGAGTAGGGATTGACTCAGTAAAGAGTAGGGATTGACTCAGTAAAGAGTAGGGGTTTGACTCAGTAAAGAGTAGGGGTTTGACTCAGTAAAGAGTAGGGGTTTGACTCAGTAAAGAGTAGGGGTTTGACTCAGTAAAGAGTAGGGCATTGACTCAGTAAAGAGTAGGGCATTGACTCAGTAAAGAGTAGGGCATTGACTCAGTAAAGAGTAGGGCATTGACTCAGTAAAGAGTAGGGGATTGACTCAGTAAAGAGTAGGGGATTGACTCAGTAAAGAGTAGGGGATTGACTCAGTAAAGAGTAGGGGATTGACTCAGTAAAGAGTAGGGGTTTGACTCAGTAAAGAGTAGGGGTTTGACTCAGTAAAGAGTAGGGCATTGACTCAGTAAAGAGTAGGGCATTGACTCAGTAAAGAGTAGGGGATTGACTCAGTAAAGAGTAGGGGATTGACTCAGTAAAGAGTAGGGGTTTGACTCAGTAAAGAGTAGGGCATTGACTCAGTAAAGAGTAGGGCATTGACTCAGTAAAGAGTAGGGGATTGACTCAGTAAAGAGTAGGGGATTGACTCAGTAAAGAGTAGGGGATTGACTCAGTAAAGAGTAGGGCATTGACTCAGTAAAGAGTAGGGGATTGACTCAGTAAAGAGTAGGGGTTTGACTTAGTAAAGAGTAGGGGATTGACTCAGTAAAGAGTAGGGGATTGACTCAGTAAAGAGTAGGGCATTGACTCAGTAAAGAGTAGGGCATTGACTCAGTAAAGAGTAGGGCATTGACTCAGTAAAGAGTAGGGGTTTGACTCATCTTACAAGTCCAGATGCCTCCAAGAGTAGGCAGACATGTAAACAATGGCTAGAAGGGCTCTGAGACTGTGACTCACTTGCAGTGGACCACAACAGGCAGGATCCTCTCTGCCTTGCTGTTGCCATAGCCACAGGTCTGCTTGATGTTCTTGATCATGTCTGTCAAATCCTGAGGCTTCTCTGGGAGTTCTCGTCCCGCCCACTTCAGGAACTGGTACTGTTTCACCTGCCGACTGTCTTTCCTCTGTAGGGACAGGATGTTTGTTTCTTTCTTCTTCAAATCACATTTTATTGGTCACATGCGTCGAATACAACAGGTGTAGACATTACAGTGAAAAGCTTACTTAAGAGCCCATTCCCAACAGTGCAGAGTTTTAAAGAAAAGTAAGACAATTTTTTGCTAAATAAAAAAGGAAATAGTAACACAACACAAATAATAACGAGGCTACATACAAGGAGTAACAGTACTGAGTCAATGTCCAGGGGTACAAGGTAATTGAGGTAGATGAGGTAATTGAGGTAATACAGTATATGGGTTACACCAAGTCGAGTTCAGGTTCACTTTATTTACCTTTCATAATATTTTCCATGGTCTTTCTTGGATTCAACGATCAATATTAAAACAGTGACAAAGTTGACACAAACACATTTAATTTACTTAAGTTCTTAATGAAGAGATTTTTTTTTTTAAGTTGGAGGAGAGTTATCTCATTGTCTGACGTACGTGGGAACAGCCCTAGACATTCCCTACCTTAGGGTGACGGATTTGGATACTGCGAGTGGTGTACGCTGGGAGGGTTTCTGTGGCCTTCAACTCCACCTCGATTTCCCTGAAGGTTTTCTTCTCATCTCCCCAGTACGCTGAGCAGAACTCCTACGCACGCAGAGAGAAACACCGACTCACTCAAACAATACATCCACACAATGCATTAGAATAGCACTGCTGTATAACAGAGGTTCTTAGAACCCTCCCCCCCCCTTTGTTGTGGGACCCACCTGGTCTCCCTCTGTGAGGTCTGACAGCATGACGATGGTTTCGACCTTCTTCTGGAAGACCATCTGCCAGAAGTCTCCTGTGGTGTCGGCCAGAGGGCCCTGGGCTGCTATCAGACTCCTCTGACACCAGTAACCCTGATTGAGATGAACATACTTTAAATGATTCACAGGATTCAATCCCATTTTGCTTTGTCGGCTATGCGCCATTTGAAGGTAATTACCTATTGAGCCATCATATGCAGCTTTTACCGTGAATGCGGTCTGACAAAGTGTGATCTGATTGAATCCTGCCCCTAGTTTCAGTTAGATTTAACACATATTTATTATAATGCAACTCATAATAATGCTAACGGGTGAAAATCCTTTTGAGTGAGATCCCTTTGTCTCACATCCATAATCTTGTGTTTTTTAAATTACTTAACGTTTCTAAAATGTAAAATGTGGTATGTACATCTATCTGTGTGGCGTTGATGTATTTGGTGGACTCCTCATCCTCTTCGTCAGAAGAGGCATCATCATCGTCATCATCGTCCTGGTCATTGCTGCTCTCATCCTCTAGCTTCACCAGAACCCTGTTGTAGTCGTCTGATTGGAATTGATTCAAATACCAGTCAGTTTTAGGAAGTGAAACTTATCTGAGGAACTCTTCAAGGAAGAATTCTTAAAGTGAAACTGACAGCGTTTTAGCAACATGAAATCGTATTAAATTCAGTTCATATACACCCCAAGGAAGAATGACATCTTTAAAAAAAATATGGTCATTTTCACGTTTTCATAAATTCATAGAATGTTTGGGAATGACATAGTAAGACATTTTGTGAAGATTTTATGGAAATATAGAGTGAGAAAGCGGGCCATTCTTTTGGACAATTAATAGAACTAAACCTAAATGTATTATTGTTATTATTATTATGATTATTATCAACAAATGATACTGGATCTGGATCTGGCTGAACGCTGTACTCACATGGAATAACAGAAGAGGAGCGATTTTTCTTCTTGTTCTCCTCGTTGATCCCCGTGTTGAATGTCCGCCAGTTCTTGTACCGTGGAAGTCTCTACATCACAGAACGGTCAGAGAAAACTAGTTGAGTAAGAAGTACTCTGATAACACTTTTATTACATAGGAAAGACGGGAATGGAACAGTGGATGGGAAGAAGGGAAGAAATGACAGAGGGAGGCAAGAATGGATGAAGGGACAGGAAGTAATAGATGAAGGCACAGGAAGTAATAACAGAAGGAATATGTGAATAAGCTAAACTGACCTGGAACTCTGCCTCCAACAGAGTAGGCTCGTTACTGGGGTCTCTCTGTTTGAGCGTGCCCAGTGTTGGGTGCAGCTCTGCCAGGGAAATCTCTGTCTCTCCAAACTGGTTGTGTTCTATCAGAGCCTGATGGATCAGGATGTACTGAGCCTGACCGGACAAACAGGTTAATACACATGTTAATACTACACACCTTAATACTTAATAATACACACATGTTAATACACAACTTAATACTTAATAATACACACATGTTAATACACAACTTAATACTTAATAATACAAACAGGTTAATACACACCTTAATACTTAATAATACACACAGGTTAATACACACACTTAATACTTAATAATACACACAGGTTAATACACACATGAATACTTAATAATACACACAGGTTAATACACACATGAATACTTAATAATACACACATGTTAATACACACATTAATACTTAATAATACACACAGGTTAATACACACATTGATACTTAATAATACACACAGGTTAATACACACCTTAATACTTAATAATACAAACAGGTTAATACACACATTAATACTTAATAATACACACAGGTTAATACACACATTGATACTTAATAATACACACGTTAATACACCCATTAATACTTAATAATACACACATGTTAATACACACATTAATACTTAATAATACACACATTAATACTTAATAATACACACAGGTTAAAACACACGTTAATACTTAATAATACACACAGGTTAAAACACACGTTAATACTTAATAATACACACAGGTAAAAACACACATTAATACCTAATAATACACACATGTTAATATACAAGTTAATACTTAATAATACACACATTAATACTTAATAATACACACCGGTAAAAACACACATTAATACTTAATAATACACACAGGTTATTAATATACACGTTAATACTTAATAATACACACATTAATACTTAATAATACACACCGGTAAAAACACACATTAATACTTAATAATACACAGGTTATTAATATACACGTTAATACTTAATAATACACACATTAATACTTAATAATACACACAGGTTATTAATATACACGTTAATACACACACATCTCATAGTCTGATGGATAGAAACTCATAGTCTGATGTGATGACAACTTACCTCCACCTGAACCATGAGGCATCTCTGGCGCCGGAGCTTGACCACGTATCCGTAGATGTCCACTCTGCCCTCAGCCTCCAGCCCCTCCATCATGGCATCGATGCCCATGTAAGTGCCTGTTCTCCCCACTCCAGCACTGCACAAAGTAGTATGGTCAAATTATGAACAATCACTTTAACACAAATATCTCATTCTGGACACAAAAACTCCCAACAGTATAGAAAAAAAATACACATTTTGAATAAAGAGAGTACAAAAAATGTAAAGTAGAATCCTCTACCTGCAGTGGATGACTATGGGTCCACTGAAGAGGTTCTTGAAGGCGTTGACGCGTCGCCTCAGCTTCAGCAGGAGGTGTGGCTCTCCTGGCACACCGTGGTCTGGCCAGCTGGTGAACTGGATGTGGGTCACCTCCCTCTCTGCACTCTTCTCCCTCTTCTACACACACACACACACACACACACACACACATACACATACACACACACACACACACACACACACACACACACACACACACACACACACACACACACACACACACACACACACACACACACACACACACACACACACACACACACACACACACACACACACACACATACATACAGGTGTAGGATCTTAATTTGACCAGTTTCTCACAGCAGGAAAATAATCCTGCAGCAACAGGAAATGTGAATTATTGTGTGGATTATAATTAATGGACATTTTTGTAGGGGTTGGTGTATTTTTTTATTCGTGCAAATTAAGTCTGACATTTTAAAGTGGAAATTACAAACTTTAAAAGCCTTTTTAAAACTCAAATACAAGTTTGCATTTCCTGCAACAACAGGGTGATCAAATCAAGATCCTACCCCTGTATAGAGGTGCATGGGGTGACCAGCCAACTTCATACCATTAGATCTTAAATCTAATCAGACATTCAGTGACTTTGATCTATAATTTTAGTTTATTTTTGTCAGTTGTGACAGAGTATCTTTATCAAGAGAGTAACTACCGTGTTTGTGTATTTTAAAATAACAGATATCGCTGTATTAACCCTGTGAATATTGACTCACGTTGGTCAAGCTGAGGTGACGGATGATGTAATCGGGACAGTGCTCTTCTCTGTTCAGCTTCACAACAAACTCCTCAAAGATCTCCACCTCTCTTTCAGGAGACGGCCAGTACTGGGCGCACTTGTTCTACAGGGTAAAAACAACACAGAAACAGTTAAATGTCATAGGAAATTATCTTCAGAGGACGAGCTGTCTTTTCCTGTTGTTCTGGTTTGAGCTAGCCGTGGGTGTAATCGAAAGGAAGCTCTGCTTTGCAAACCCAAGCAACATGCACACAAGCGTGTTAAGCGTTTAAACAGAACAGTTTTACTGTTATTTGCTTACCCTGTTACTCTCTTCACAACGTGTTACCATGACGATGATAGAGGACTGTTGCTCCCAAACCATCCTCCAGAAATCCCCCACTGTCTCTTCCTTGGGACCTACAACACACACACACACACACACACACACACACACACACACACACACACACACACACACACACACACACACACACACACACACACACACACACACACACATTGCAGAATAAAGACGCAATGCCAACACAACACTACACGATTCAGTGTGTAAAGATAATCCTCCTCAACAGTAAAAACAGCACTTTACCTTGAGCTGCGATGTACTTCTTAGACTCCTTGAAACCCTGTAATGAAAGACAATTTAGCACAGCGCACAATAGGTACAAAATAAGTTGGTATCATTACTAATGACTATGTATTGTAATCACTATATATTTACTATTTTACCATGTAGGTAAATTATGAGATAACATGAGGACTGTTAAAAGAGAATAACCAAACAAGTGTTCCTTACGTCAATGAAGCTGGCGTTGATGTAGTCACAGCCAGTCTCTCCATTACCAGTGGTCAGCTGGACACGGTTGTAGTCGTCTGATTGGACCGAGACATAAGGAAATATCATCACTGATCTGAGAGGAGCAGTGTTCACATAGGATAATGTGTTCTGCCTTGGGACAGCAGTGTTCATATAGGATAATGTGTTCTGCCTTGGGACAGCAGTGTTCATATAGGATAATGTGTTCTGCCTTGGGACAGCAGTGCTCATATAGGATAATGTGTTCTGCCTTGGGACAGCAGTGCTCATATAGGATAATGTGTTCTGCCTTGGGACAGCAGTGTTCATATAGGATCATGTGTTCTGCTTTGGGACAGCAGTGTTCATATAGGATAATGTGTTCTGCCTTGGGACAGCAGTGTTCATATAGGATAATGTGTTCTGCCTTGGGACAGCAGTGTTCACATAGGATAATGTGTTCTGCCTTGGGACAACAGTGTTCATATAGGATAATGTGTTCTGCCTTGGGACAGCAGTGTTCATATAGGATCAGGTGTTCTGCCTTCAGACAGCAGGGTTCATATAGGATAATGTGTTCTGCCTTGGGACAGCAGTGTTCACATAGGAAAATGTGTTCTGCCTTGGGACAGCAGTGTTCATATAGGATAATGTGTTCTGCCTTGGGACAGCAGTGTTCACATAGGAAAATGTGTTCTGCCTTGCGACAGCAGTGTTCACATAGGACCACTTACATGGGAGGATGTCCACGTAGCGGTTCTTGGGCTGGTTGCAGGACTTCTTGGCCTCTCTGACCGAGTTGCGGCTGAAGATCCTGGGGATGCTCTGTAGGGAGAGATGGGATCTGTGAGCTGAATGGTGGAATCACTGGACCTGAGGTTAAGTGTCTGGGAAACATACAGTAAGTATCTGCCCTAGAAATAGACTCAACACATCACGAAAGAAACAGTAAATCCAGAGTAATTTACCATTTGATTTCTAACCTTCCTTTGTGTGTGTCTTTTCCTAAGTGGCTAAGACTGCTGACTGGCCAAGGGGTAGTGGGATTCTAACATTCACCTGAAACTCCTGAAGGAAAAGACGTCCCTCGTCGGCGATTTTCCTCTTGTAGGCGTCCAGAAGCACCTCAGATCCGATTGGCTCCACGTTCAGCAGGTTCTCCTCATCACCTAGGAAACACCAATCAGTGACAACCCCCACGTACAGGAACAGGAAGCGATTGTATATTTTTGAAAGGTTTTAATGGAGAGAGTTCAAAGGGTAGACAAGTCTATAGTCTTGCAACAGTCCTAGGACATCTACTCATTCAATTGATGGAGTTCAGCAAGAGTGTGTCTCTATGCACTTAAAGTAGATGGTGAAGAGCGTCTCAGTCGGATCAAATTTGAGGAAATAGTCACTTACTTGGCTGAATCAGCTCAATCTGTTCATCATTGTCGCTGTGGAACAAACAGTAATATCAGAGGCTCTCTTTCTTACCAAAAAAGGAGAAGATAGCAGATCTACTGTACGGTTGAATACCATCCTCTACAGTATAATCTACAGCACCAAATAGCCAAACTAGAATGGATCTAACGAAGCGACTACGTACACAGCTACCTCTTGAAATACAATCTGAAGGTAATCTGTAAGCCTACTGTAGCATTTGGAGACTTCCTGCCAGACTGGGACTGACTAAATACTCACTTGGACTTCTTGCGCTGCAGGATGTAGATCTTGTAGAGAACAAAGAGGAGAGCCAGAGACGTCAGGACGATGAGGAACACAAGGAATCCAATCACAGCTTTGTCATTGTCTGAAAACAGATGAGAAGAGTGGTAAAGGGACATTTACACAACAATGTAATGGCAACACTGAATGCTGTTAAGCCTACCCTGAATGTAGGGAGGAGGAGTGACAAACGGCTACTTGGTCATACAGTTGATCAAAGTCATATTATTTTGTTAATAGGAGTCAGAGAAAGGTAATATTCATCCAAAGCGTATCATTTTAATCAGTCTGACTTGAGTATATTTATTGCTGGCTTCTGCATAAGATTCTGGAAATGTAAAGCTACTTACAGTGAGTAGTAATGTGTGTTTTTGTTGGTTCACTCTCGTGTTCCCCATTGTCTGTAACGATCTGAAAAAAGGAGACATTCTATATGATCCATCCACCACAATAGTTCCTGGTCCCCACAAACCCACTGGGTTAACAGGAACACACTCGAATCAAGCCTGGGTTTACAGGAACGCACTCTAATCAAGCCTGGGTTAACAGGAACTCTAATCAAGCCTGGGTTAACAGGAACGCACTCTAATCAAGCCTGGGTTAACAGGAACTCTAATCAAGCCTGGGTTAACAGGAACGCACTCTAATCAAGCCTGGGTTAACAGGAACTCTAATCAAGCCTGGGTTAACAGGAACGCACTCTAATCAAGCCTGGGTTAACAGGAACGCACTCTAACCAAGCCTGGGTTTACAGGAACTCTAATCAAGCCTGGGTTTACAGGAACGCACTCTAATCAAGCCTGGGTTAACAGGAACTCTAATCAAGCCTGGGTTAACAGGAACTCTATTCAAGCCTGGGTCAACAGGAACTCTAATCAAGCCTGGGTCAACAGGAACTCTAATCAAGCCAATACTCTCTTTAATGATCATCCTGACTATGTGAACACTTTACCCGAGAGACATAGTGGTGAAACACCATTTCTACATCTTCTGTTTAACTCATCTACATACAGTACATAGAGCGTTTCATTCAGAAGTATCTAACGCAACGATATATTACAGCACAGTCAATACATTAGGTTTTACTGTATGAATGTTGAATAACGTACCTGAACTGTGTAGGTTGTTAAATAGCTGAGGTCCTCAAATGTAAAACTGCACGTTGTATTTTTTCGTGTCTTATGAAGACCAGACGCAGTGATCGTTGCAATCGTTGCATTGTACAACATTCCCTTTCCCCTCCACTTCTTTGGCTCTGATTGCGTCACATTTAATGGTAAAAGCATTATTCTGAGTCAAATTCACAGTCTGGATGACCACCATATCAGGCACTGTTGAACACAAACACAGGCCACAGATTACATTATGGTCATCCTGTTCACCAACAGATTGCATGTAGCGATCTCATGTACATATCATACTCTATGACTTTGTCCCAGATCACTGCAACATGTTTAGAGACATAGCTGCCATTTAATGCAGTGACTTCTTCAATAACTGCACAGCTGCCATTTAATGCAGTGACTTCTTCAATAACTGCATAGCTGCCATTTAATGCAGTGACTTCTTCAATAATTGCACAGCTGCCATTTAATGCAGTGACTTCTTCAATAACTGCATAGCTGCCATTTAATGCAGTGACTTCTTCAATAACTGCATAACAACATTTGCTGCAGTGACTTCTTCAATAACTGCATAACAACATTTAATGCAGTGATTTCTTCAATCACTGCATAGCTGCCATTTAATGCAGTGACTTCTTCAATAACTGCATAGCTGCCATTTAATGCAGTGACTTCTTCAATAACTGCATAGCTGCCATTTAATGCAGTGACTTCTTCAATAACTGCATAGCTGCCATTTAATGCAGTGACTTCTTCAATAACTGCATAACAACATTTTCTGCAGTGACTTCTTCAATAACTGCATAGCTGCCATTTAATGCAGTGACTTCTTCAATAACTGCATAGCTGCCATTTAATGCAGTGACTTCTTCAATAACTGCATAACAACATTTTCTGCAGTGACTTCTTCAATAACTGCATAGCTGCCATTTAATGCAGTGACTTCTTCAATAACTGCATAGCTGCCATTTAATGCAGTGACTTCTTCAATAACTGCATAGCTGCCATTTAATGCAGTGACTTCTTCAATAACTGCATAACAACATTTTCTGCAGTGACTTCTTCAATAACTGCATAGCTGCCATTTAATGCAGTGACTTCTTCAATAACTGCATAACAACATTTGCTGCAGTGACTTCTTCAATAACTGCATAACAACATTTGCTGCAGTGTCTTTGAAGTTGATGTAGTTCTTAACGTCTATGAATGACATGAAATACAGTATGATGCACCTACCTCCAGTATCAGTCTCGATTGGTTTTAGTTCTTTTGCAGATATGATGATGGTATTATTCTTGTACTTTACTGGCTTTATAGAGCAGGTATAGTTTGTGTACGCATCCAGGCCCTCGACGACACATTTCTGTGTTTTAGTTTCGTTGCAAACTGGAACTGAAAGAAGAGATGAATAAAGCGTAGAATTAACTATCTCTATTTACTATCTCAACTAATGTTTCATATACATGTGTATATAATTAGCGGAAAATTAAGAAAAAGAGAAATTAAGAATGATCAATTTAAATATTGTGGTAGAATATTTATTTTGGTCATAGACAGGAATTTAGATTGTGTATCTTACCATGTTTATTAGGTTGACAGCAGCAGTTGTATGTGAGGTGCAGAAGGTCAGAGCGTTGGCACTTATTAGTGGACGGTTCCCATTCCAGACTGATGGAGCTATTTGTGGATTCATTCTTCTTAACATTTATGACCACATCTGTAGGATACAACAGTAGGAATTACACCAATAAGCAAACTGAAGTGATATTCAACAGCACCAAATTGTTGTGTGTGGCTGCTATTTTTTTTTTAAAGATTTTAACATGCCATTCGAGAACATACTAGCAGTAGTAGGACTGTAAAATAAAGGGGTACCAAATCAATGTTGAACTTACCACACTCAATCCTAAATGAAGTGATATTTTCAATTGTTCTATTGCCGTGGTCAATACGTCCGGTACAAGTGTAGTTTGTGAAGGGTTCCAACTGAGACAAATTCAAATTGTTGTTGTTGCTTTGTTCTGATGGAGGGAAATAAGAAACGCATACATTTTAATCATCCATTTTGTAGAACTGTCCACTATACGGTATACATCTATTCTATAGAAAATATTAAATCAATAAATAGTATCTTATCACATATATTAATGCAGATTAGTTATTTATTCCCGTGCCCCCTCAGCACAGCAGGACATTCAAAACCACCAGCGTGGTTTTCATTCAGTCCCTTACTGACCTTAAATTAGTGCTAAATGTTAACAAAACCAAGATTATGATGTTATAAAATGTATCCTAAAGATACCTGCGTATCTGCACCTTTAAATGAGCCCAAATTGAGCAAGTACCCCCATTATAAGTATTTAGGTATTTGGATTGATGACAGCTGGCCTTTAAAGCACATATTGAAAAATAAAAAAATAAAAAAACAAAATTAATATTGGCTTCCTGTATAGAAATAAATCCTGCCTCACTTTTGAAAATGGGAGGAAGATTGTTCAAGCCTCTCTTCTCCCAGTATTTACAGGGATATAATCTCTATACAGTGCATTCGGAAAGTATTCAGACCCCTTGACTTTTTCCACATTTTCTGAAATGGATTAAATAGTTTTCCCCCCTCATCCATCTACACACAATACCCCATAATGACAAAGCAAAAACTGTTTTTTTGAATTTTTTGCAAATTTATTAAAAATAAGAAACTGAAATATCACATTTAAATAAATACTCAGACCCTTTACTGAGTACTTTGTTGAAGCACCTTTGGCAGCAATTACAGCATTGAGTCTTCTTGGGTATGACGTTACAAGCTTGGTACACCTGTATTTGGGAAGTTTCTCCCATTCCTCTTCGCAGATCCTCTCAAGCTCTGTCAGGTTGGATGGGGAGCGTCACTGCACAGCTATTTTCAGGTCTCTCTAGAGATGTTTGATCGGGTTCAAGTCCGGGCTCGGGCTGGGCCACTCAAGGACATTCAGAGACTTGTCCCGAAGCCACTCCTGCAATGTCTCTCTTGGCTGTGTGTTTAGGGTCGTTGTCCTGTTGGAAGGTGACCTCCCCAGTCTGAGGTCCTGAGCGCTCTGGAGCAGGTTTTCATCAAGGATCTCTCTGTACTTTGCTCCGTTCATCCTGTCTCGGAGCTCTGCAAACAATTCCTTCGATCTCATGGCTTGGTTTTTACTCTGACATGCACTGTCAATTTTGGGACCTTATATGGACAGGTGTGTCCCTTCCATTGAATTTACCACAGGTGGACTCCAATCAAGTTGTAGAAACATCTCAAGGATGATCAATGGAAACAGGATGAACCTGAGCTCAATTCTCATAGCAAAGGGTCTGAATACTTAATACTTATGTGGAAAAGGTCAAGGGGTCTGAATACTTTCCGAAGGCACTGTACATGCAGCAGCCTTTGTTTTAAAACATTTCAATTTTCACTGAGCCCTGCGTTTTATCTCTGGATAAAAGTTTTGTACACATCATTGCCTTTTATACAGTTCTGTTGGCTGGGAGTCTCTGACTACCAGAAAGGCCTAACATTGGCTACTATTTGTATATAAAGCACCTCCAGAAACTCCTATACTACCTCACATTACTTCTAAATATGAAATCCAGTAATTATCAGACTCAAGGTCAAGAGTGGCTGGTTCTAGAGGTTCCACGGGTCTCCTCTGAGTTGGGGAAGACTGCATTTAGTTACAGTGCCCCTTGCTGCTGGAATGACCTTCAAGTCACTTTAAAACTTGATTGTCTGGTCTCAGAGGGTCAGTTTAGGACTCTGATGAGGAACGTGTTAAATGAGGACTGCATCTGTTCTGATTGATATATAGCTTGTGTCTATTGTTCCCTTTTGAATGAAATGTAACTGATTTGTAATGTTGTAATTGTAATTTTGTAGAATTGTATTGAAATTATCATGCTTGAGTTGTTGTTCTCAGGGCATCAAGCGGAAATGGGTTAGCCTGGTTAAATAAAGGTTCAATAAAAATAAAATACAAAGGTAGATAAATCTGAAAAACATTATTGTGTTATGAAGTATGCTTCTCTGCTTACCCTGGCAGGTGTAATTAATGGCTAAAATCCCTTTACAATTCACTGGCTCATTTTCCCACTTTATTTCTGCAGGAAGACGTTCAGGCCGTACCAGGACAGTTTTGTTGGCATTTAGGAAACTTTCTGTTAGAGAAATTAAACAATGAAACATAATGATCTGAAAGCAATAATAGTAACTTTATGGTTATGTAAAACTTTAAAAGAGGTACATCAACTTGATCAAATAGAACATAATTTGACAAATCTTTATTTTCCCTTTCCCTATTTTCCTTATGGCACCACAGTTTGTAACTGGGGCTGAATGCAACATAACAGAACCAACCTACCGACGGGGATGAGTTTTGTTTTGGTAAAGTTGGCACACGTCTCTGGAGGAAAGGTTGTATTGACTTCTGAGCAGAAGTCGGCCGGTCTTAGCTCAAAACATAGCGCATTGGATTTGTCTCCGCATGTGTGGGATCTCATTTGGGATTTCTCAAGGCCGTTCGGAGTTGCTTCACTGATATCCCAGTCACTCAAATAGCAAATAGACCCCGCTATGCAGTCAATGTCTTCCACAATGTCGTCTTTTTCTGCAAAGGAGTAACCATCAGAGCTATATGTAGAGGTGTAATCGTTCTACATCCACCAATAGGACAACAGTTATCTCCAGTCATAACCTTCTAGGTGGTTGTCTAAACTAATAGGAATCCTTTGGAATTTCAATTGTGGTTCTTTCTCATGATTGACAGTCTTGAATCCAAGGAGCACCTTTTTTAAATATTCACTCTCTAACATGTGACATTGCGTTATTCCTGATGTATCATTCAAACAGTGTAATGCTCAGTGTGTTTGACATACCCAATTTCCAAGTGGTCAGAGTTCTGTTTCCTTCAAGTTCACATCCAGGCTGAATCGTTGTCAAATTGTATGTCCTGCAAGGCTTCAATGACACCACAATAGTGGAGTTCACCGGTTGATGCTCAACAGTCATGTTTTGTCCTGATTCATCCTGGTACGATATGTTGTATGTGTTGGAGGTTGAGGCCTTTAAATCAATCCGAAAGCCATATTTGACAGGCTTGACCGTGTATGTACCTATAAGATTAAATGAAAAGATTGATCATTATTTATTTATTTATTTATTCAGGTGAACTATCCCTATCATGCATAGTCTTAGATTGCATCTCAAACCAAAGAATTGGAACTCACACTTTGGCGGTGTTGGTTTAGTCTGGCTGCCTGAAAGACGGAACAGACAGGTGAGAATCCACGAGAACAACGTTACATTACAACATCACAACATTCCATTACAACATCACAACATTCCATTACAACATCACAACATTCCATTACAACATCACAACATTCCATTACAACATCACAACAGTAGGAGAAACATGATCTACTATCAATGGACACAACACAGCATCCCATGGAGGAGAGGCCAACCTGTGGGGATAGCTGTAGTGGAAGTCAGGGTGCTTGCAGGTGAGGTTTGGTTGTGGATGGGTGGAGTGCTTGTAGGCAAAGATGGAGATGGAGAGGTGGAGTTGTTTGTAGTCAAAGATGGAGATGGAGAGGTGGAGTTGTTTGTAGGCAAAGTCTGGGGTTGAGAGGTGGAGTTGTTTGTAGGCAAAGTCTGGGGTTGAGAGGTGGAGTTGTTTGTAGGAAAGGCCTGGGTTTGGTTGAGGGTGCTTGCAGGGTCAGAAGTGCCTGTGCTCGAGTCGCCAGTTGCTATAAAATAGAGAACGACACACTTTTGATGTGAGACAGAGACAATACATTTTACAGCATTAACAGACGTTAATGCAGGAGGTATACATTACCGTTGGAGAGGGTAGCTTGGCTTGATGCCTGAGTGATGATGTTTGAGGTGGGGGTAAGCGAACTGAGTGTAGGTGAGCGGGTGGTAGGGGTCGTCGTGGTGATGGTGGTGGTGTTTGGAAGTAAGGGGCCTGATACAAATCATCTCAGTTAGAGAGAGAAATCACAGTAAATAACAACCAACAACATGATGTGATCAGCTCCTGGTATTACTTATTCTCCAACAGATCCAGCATGTCTCTATGAGAGATGCTGCTGAGCAGGTTTACCTGTGGAGTCGTTTGCTTTCTTGGCGGATTGTGTGGTTAGAGGAATGGAGATGTTGCTTTTGTCTGTGGATAAAGGTGACAGAGTGAGTGCTGCAAGTTTCTTCTGATGAGAGTGGAGGCAGGAGAGAAGTGAGTGGATAGTTGGTTGTTAGGTTGTTTGATTGGTTGACTGATGGAGGCTCAAAACTACAATGCTCTTGTTCTTATTCTGCACTTACCAAACCATGTTTCCTCCGTGACATAAACAGTGTGTTCAAAATCACCACAACTGACATTTCACAACTGACACTCTGACTTCACCTTAGAGAGAGAGAGAAATCAAACATATCACTGATGTAAACGGAGGTAGCCTACACCTGGACACTCCAGTGTAGTATTTACCTTGGTCAGCTATGGGTGGAGAAGTGGCTGAGCTGGATGCTATCTGAGAGTTTAAAGGTGCGCTGGGAATGCTTGGGGGTATGCTGGTGATGGCTACTGTTGTTGGTGTGGATGTTGCTGCTGTGGAGCCTTGGATGAGAGAGTGAGAGTGAGAGTGAGAGGCTGAGGTGAAGATTTTACCCCATAGAGCTAAATGTAGAAGCATCGGATCTCTATGAGGTTGACCAACTTTGGAGCTGGCCACCTTGTTGCTGCCTCTGAGCATTAATGTGAATAGCACCTGCAATCATGCAATGGTCACCTTCAGATGTGGACAAATCATGACTGATTCTGGGGGTTAAAGACATGAATTAGAGAATAACTTTAACACCAACTGACCTGTCAAAGTTGTATCACCAACACCTAAAAAATGAGAAGAAAATTATAGTTTTGTCATTGTCACTTTTACATTCACACATTTAAGTCATCATCAAGGACTTATGGCCAACATTACTATCTAACATCACATCAATCTGAGTAATTATTTATCTGAAATGAACTGCTATAAACATCGACCAACGTTGTATTTGATCAGATTCATCAAGCACGTAACTTCCTCCAAGGCTCCTGTATATCACAGGAGGCTGCTGAGTGAAGAACGGCTCAGAACAATGGCTGGAATGTAGAAAATGGAATGGTATCAAACGCATGGAAGCTCTGTGTTTAATGTGTTTCGACACCATTCCATTCATTCCGTTCCAGCCATTACTATGTACCCGTCCTCCCCAGTTAAGGTGGCACCAGCCTCCTGTGGTGTTTAAATTGACTTCCTTACTGCTCGTAGCTAGCCGGAGAGGAAAGGGCGTTGTTAGCAGTGGTGGTTTGTGTGCGAGTGTGAGTGTGGCATAACCTGGTAGCCATGGTAACTCGGAGCAGCGCGAACACTCCATTTCAGCATCCGACCACAGTTTCCTGCTTCGCATCAAGCCCAGAGATGAGAACCCAATCCCCTTTCTGTTCTAAGAACAGCAATCGTTCATCTTCAGTTTTGTCACAACTGCAGATGTACAGTATGATATTTGACTATAATGCACACAGGTGTGAACGCACCAAGGCTCTTGACCATTTTAAATATATATATATATATTCTTTTTTTTACGTCACATGAGATAAGTATGAAATGTGCCAGACCCAATTACACCTTTAAGGTCTGGTCTACTTTGAGATGATTTGTGCTGTTAACTGTGTACTGTATTTCCTGTAACCCAAACCCTGAGCTTCTAAGGCAAAATGTAAAAAGCAGCGACTTAAAATGTTTACTTCCGCATTTCAATACAATTAGGTTGTCACAATGTTTCAGCATACACTTGCTTTGGTTTGACTTGACCTGCAAGTATTTTCCTATATAGGCCTCATACAAAACAACACAAAAATGAAACAGAAAGAAAGCACTTAGAGCTATAGAAGTATTCAACCCAAAATAAACTGCTATAACATTGTGTTTCTTTTCCATTTTAACAGAGACCTACAACAGAAATGAGAATGTGACAGAGGCTGCTTGAACAATAATTAGACTTCAGGAAGTGCTTTTTTTGTTTGTTGCTGAACTCTGGTTTCTGTGTTTTCGTGTTTCCAAGGGAGATGGGTGCACCCTGCCCTGACATTTTACTGGTCCGCCCACCCAATGAAAACCTGGTCAGATGCTGCTGTTGTGACTGGCTGGTGATTCTTTTTGTTACTTTTCACACTACTACACCTCTTCAGTATTGAAAGGTGTTACTCTCAGTTTGTGAATATGTAACTGAGGTAGTGGGTGAACTACATCAGAACCATGGTTCATTACCACCAGTGAGTCTGCTATCAAAGTTTGATTGCAGAAGTGAAATGTCTTCACACATCCAGTGTAGCTTGTTTGCAGTTGCGTTTGAGACAACAAAGAAATCGACCATCAAGAGGAAGCTATGCGTTTACTTAATAATGGAGAGCTGGTTGCTATGTACTTTGCATAGAGGCTTGTGGGGGTTCTGGTAGCTCGTTCTCATCAATGGCAAGATGGCCAAGGCGAGGTGTCATAAAGTGATAAAGATGGCCATGGTGGGGTGTGATAAAGTGATAAAGATGGCCAAGGCGAGGTGTGATAAAGTGATAAAGATGGCCAAGGCGAGGTGTGATAAAGTGATAAAGATGGCCAAGGTGGGGTGTGATAAAGTGATAAAGATGGCCAAGGCGAGGTGTGATAAAGTGATAAAGATGGCCAAGGCGAGGTGTGATAAAGTGATAAAGATGGCCAAGGCGAGGTGTGATAAAGTGATAAAGATGGCCAAGGCGAGGTGTGATAAAGTGAGAAAGATGGCCACGGTGGGGTGTGATAAAGTGATAAAGATGGCCAAGGCGAGGTGTGATAAAGATGGCCAAGGTGGGGTGTGATAAAGTGATAAAGATGGCCACGGTGGGGTGTGATAAAGTGATAAAGATGGCCAAGGCGAGGTGTGATAAAGTGATAAAGATGGCCAAGGCGAGGTGTGATAAAGATGGCCAAGGCGAGGTGTGATAAAGTGATAAAGATGGCCAAGGCGAGGTGTGATAAAGTGATAAAGATGGCCAAGGCGAGGTGTGATAAAGTGATAAAGATGGCCACGGTGGGGTGTGATAAAGTGATAAAGATGGCCAAGGCGAGGTGTGATAAAGATGGCCAAGGCGAGGTGTGATAAAGTGATAAAGATGGCCAAGGCGAGGTGTGATAAAGTGATAAAGATGGCCAAGGCGAGGTGTGATAAAGTGATAAAGATGGCCACGGTGGGGTGTGATAAAGTGAGAAAGATGGCCACGGTGGGGTGTGATAAAGTGATAAAGATGGCCAAGGCGGGGTGTGATGAAGGCTATCTCCCCCAATCTCTCTCTCAAAATCTACATTTAAACCATTTTAAATTCAGGCTGAAACACCACTAAATGTTGAAAAAATATAATGATGTGAAAACTTTCTTCAGAAAATATTCTCACCCCTGTATATATAAATATATATACAGTGACTTCAGAAAGTTTTCACACCCATTGATTTGTTCCACATTTTATTGTGTTACAGCCTGAATTTAAAATGAATTAAATTGAGATTTTGAGTCAGTGGTCTACACACAATACCCCATAATGTCAAAGTGGAATATATATTTTTAAAAATACAAATGAATAACAAATTGAACGTTTAAAATGTTTTTACTCAATGAGTATTCAACCGCTTTGTTATGGCAAGCCTAAATATATTCAGGAGTAAACATGTGCTAAACAAATCACATAATAAGTTGTATGGACTATGTGTACAATAATAGTGTTTAACATGACTTTTAAATTACTACCTCATCTCTGTACCCCACACATACAATTATCTGTAAGGTCCCTCAGTTGAACAGTGAATTTCAAACACAGATTCAATCACAAAGACCAGGGAGGTTTTTCAATGTCTCGCAAAGAAGGGCACCTATTGGTAAATCCATTTTAAAAAAGCAGACATTGAATATCCGTTTGAGCATGGTGTTATGAATTACACATTGGATGGTGTATCAATACACCCAGTTACTACAAATATAGTTGCCAGAGAGGAAGGGAACTGCTCAGGGATTTCACCATGAGGCCAATGGTGTCTTTTATAAAGTTTGTTTAATGATGTGATGGGAGAAAACTGAGGATGAATCAACAAAGTAGTAGTTCACAATACTAACCTAAATGACAGACTGAAAAGAAGAAAGCCTATACAGAATACAAATATTCTAAAACATGCATCCTGTTTGCAATAAGGCATTAAAATAAAACTGCCAAAAAAGTGACAAAGAAATGTACTTTATGTCCTGAGTAAAAAGTGTTATGTTTGGGGCAAAACCAACACAACACATCACTGAGTATGATCATGTTAATTGGGGCAAATCCAACACAACACATCACTGAGTATGATCATGTTAATTGGGGCAAAACCAACACAACACATCACTGAGTATGATCATGTTAATTGGGGCAAAACCAACACAACACATCACTGAGTATGATCATGTTAATTGGGGCAAATCCAACACAACACATCACTGAGTATGATCATGTTAAACGCTATTATTGCACAGAGAGATTCCATGCAACTTATGAAGCAAATGTTACTCCTTAACTTATTTAGGCTTGCCATAAGAAATGTGTTGACTACTTATTGACTCAAGACATTTCTGCTTTTCATTTTTTATTAATTTGTAAAAATTTCAAAAAACACAATTCCACGTTATGGGGTATTGTGTGTGAATACTTTCTGAAGGCACTATATATATATATACAGTGCATTCGGAAAGTATTCAGACCCCTTGACTTTTTCCACATTCTGTTACCTTACAGCATTATAAAATTGATTAAATTGCTTTTTTTCCTCATCAATCTACACAAAATACCCCATAATGACAAAGCAAAAACAGGTTTTTGAAAATGTTTGCAAATGTATATAAAAATGTAAAAAACTGACATACTTTATTTACGTCAGTATTCAGACCGTTTGATATGAGACTCCAAATTGAGCTCAGGCACATCCTTTTTCTATTGAAAATGCTTTAGATGTTTCTACAACTTGATTGGAGTCCACTTGTGGTAAATTAAATTGATTGGACATGATTTGGAAAGGCACACACCTGTCTATATAAGGTCCCACAGTTGACATGTACTTGTCAGAGAAAAAACCAAGCCATGAGATCGAAGGAATTGTCCGTAGAGCTCCGAAACAGGATTGTGTCGAGGCACAGACCTGGGGAAGGGTACCAAAAGATGTCTGCAGCATTGAATGTCCCCGAGAACACAGTGGCCTCCATCATTCTTAAATGGAAGAAGTTTGGAACCACCAAGACTCTTCCTAGAGCTGGCTGCCCGGCTAAACTGAGCAATAGGGGGAGAAGGACCTTGGTCAGGGAGGTGACCAAGAACCCGATGGTCACTCTGACAAAACTCTAGACTTCTTCTGTGGAGATGGGAGAACCTTCCAGAAGGACAAACATCTCTGCAGCACTCCACCAATCAGGCTTTTATGGTAGAGTGGCCAGACGTAAGCCACTCCTCAACAAAAGGCACATGACAGCCTGCTTGGAGTTTGCCAAAAGGCACCTAAAGGACTCTCAGACCATGAGAAACAAGATTCTCTGGTCTGATAATACCAAGATTGAACTCTTTGGCCTGAATGCCAAACGTCACGTCTAGAGGAAACCAGGCACCATCCCTACGGTGAAGCATGGTGGTGGCAGCATCATGGTGTGGGGATGTTTTTCAGCGGCAAGGACTGGGAGACTAGTCAGGATCGAGGGAAAGATGAACAGAGCAAAGAACAAAGATCCTTGATGAAAACCTGCTCCAGAGTGCTCAGGGCCTCAGACTGGGGAGAAGGTTCACCTTCCAACAGGACAACAACCCTAAGCACACAGCTAAGACAACGCATGAGTGGCTACGGGACAAGTCTCTGAATGTCCTTGAGTGGCCCAGCCCGAGCCCGGACTTGAACCCGATTGAACATCTCTGGAGAGACCTGAAAATAGCTGAGCAGCAACGCTCCCCATCCAACCTGACAGAGCTTGAGAGGATCTGCAGAGAAGAATGGGAGAAATTCCCCAAATACAGGTGTGCCAAGCTTGTAGCGTCATACCCAAGAAGACTTGAGGTTGTAATTGCTGCCAAAGGTGCTTCAACAAAGTACTGTAGTCTTGAATACTTATGTAAATTTGATACTTTATTTGTAATACATTTGCAAACATAAAAAAACTGCTTTTGCTTGTCATTATGGGGTATTAACGTAGATTAATGAGAATAAAAAATTCAATAAAAATGTAGAATAAGTCTGTAACGTAACAAAATGTGGAGAAAGTCAAGGGATCTGAATACTTTCCAAATGCCCTGTATGCTTCAGAACCCAAACACGTCTTGATTGTTGACCAATGACTAGTCACCGGCATTGGCGCGCAAAGGTGAACGCACATATCCTGATTAGTGACTAGAAATAACTGGATTCATTTCCTCCAGTTTTTCCTGGCAAACAGAGTTGGCCTATGTTTATCATCCGTATAAAATACAGTTAGTCAATCTACTACAGACTCATCTCTGCCAGAACATGGAAAGCCTAATGTATTGAGTTGAACTTTTAGTTTTTTGTTTAATATTGACTTTCATTTGCAATCTTTTGCTTTTAAAGAGAAACTATTTCAGTTTATCATTGAAGTCAAAGACAAGTTTTCCCTTGATGTTAAAACATTACTATGACTTTAAATGTGATATTGTACTTTGACTTTAAATGTGATATTGTACTTTGACTTTAAATGTGATATTGTACTTTGACTTTAAATGTGATATTGTACTTTGACTTTAAATGTGATATTTTACTTTGACTTTAAATGTGATATTGTACCTTGACTTTAAATGTGATATTGTACCTTGACTTTTTTATTAAAACAGTATGTCATTGTATATTTCATTTGCCGATTTGATTGACCATTTTCAAATTTCAGATGAGACTAGTTTGGCTGCCTAGTGACTTACAAGCTTTGTACCATTCCTTTTTGGGTCATTGTTGGTCAAAATGTCAGCAAGACCACTGGGATACATGATAATGGCAACAAATGGAGTTGGTTTGGATATAGTAATGGCAACAAATGGAGTTGGTTTGGATATAGTAATGGATAAAGTAATGGATATAGTAATGGATATAGTAATGGATGTAGTAATGGATGTAGTAATGGATAAAGTAATGGATATAGTAATGGATATAGTAATGGTAGGCAACAGTCTTTCTTAAAATGTTCTATTTTAACTGGAATTGTATTGGTCATTATTGTCATTGTCAATAAGTGCAGCATTTATTCCAGTTCAAAATAGTCTTGCAAAACACTTTACTCAGATGGTGCTGCTTTCCCGTCTTTTTCTAATATTTGCTCAAATTTAATTTTTTTGGGGGGGTGTCCTTTTTTTTGTTTGAGCACCCCATAAAAAGGTCTATGCACAGCCTTGCTCTCTCTCTGTCTCTCTCTATAATTTACATTTACAGATAAGATGTCGGTCTGCTAAGCCTCATCCCCCTCTTCACCACATCCCCCTCTCCTTCCTGAAACACTGTTTTAATCATACAGCTCTATGAACATTTCAACACCACTTCTTCATTTCAAAGGCTTCTGCTTTTCTCAAGGCATTTTCTTAAGTTCCATCTCAGCCACGGCCGGCGCGCTCATTAGGCAGGAGTAGGCCATCGCCTACGAAGGCAGATTGACGAGGGTGTCATTTACTGAGCTAAACTCACCAAGATGCACCTCCTACAACAATACCTCACGTAATTCTGCCCCCAAAACAATGACAGCTTTTTAGTTTTGCATTGATGCCGTCCTGTGATAAGCACTATCCACTTTGTCAAAGGTAGGGGCACAAAATATTTTGCTTGTCCACTCCCAGCGCGCCTCTCCAGGATGCTGTTGGAGAGATGCATTGCTGCGGGACTCCACCAACGTTCAGTCAAAAAAATGATGTAACATAAATCACGTAGCAGACATAGTATACGGTAGAAAGAGTATGTGGCCTTTTCTGTAGCCTACAGGCTGGAGATGAAATGGATGACAATGTAATGAGACAGACACTTTTTACATCATGCGGGTTTCTCCAGATCAAATAGCCTAAACTAAAGTACACCCAATCAAATAAAAATTGTGCTGTCATGTTAACAAACAACATATCCTAAAACCAGGACAGGTCAAAGTAAAATGGGCAATATGGAATGGACAATCTCAACTGTTGTCCAGGAGTTTCACCTCATTGTCATGATCAGTGGTTTCAAGTTTGTATCCTAAAATTTTTGACAATCTGACAATAGCGAAAAAATAAAATACTTCTGCATTTCCCACTGTGTAAACACATTGCAAATAGGCTCACAATAACTCCAGATAAAGTTGGGTAGCTGATATTCATAGCTTAAATAGCCAAATTGATTAGTTACAGGAATCAGGATTAATAAAGCCAACGCCACGGTCTGTTTTACAAAATGGTGGGCCTACCACATGGACGGGCATTCATAAAATTCCATCGTGGCCGGCACGGTAGGATACACCCCACTAAGCACGAGCCGTCTTTTTTTCTTATATTTTGTGTTTTAAAAACAGTAGGGTTACCACATAGATGGGCATTCTTAAAATAGAATTTCAGGCAATACTGTAGGCTACACCTCAGTAAGCATGGGCCGACGCCTTTTGACTTCTTCTTTTGGACCGGCCTGACTTCCATGTCCACGGACATTGATTTTTGGTAAGGTCCAGACCAAATCTATATCAATAATGTTTGGTTCAGATTTTGTCCAGTCAGGACTAGTCTTGATTTGTCTCAAAATAAATCAAGGATATAAATGACGTATTTTCATTCAGGATCAAAGCTGAGCCTGATTTCAACATCTGGGAAATACATATTTTCAACTGTCATTCAGAACCGAAATTAACCTGATTTCAACATCTGGAAAATATGTTTTTTTCAACGTCCTGGAAAATATTTATTTTAAACGTGTGGAAAACACATCTTTTCACCTTTCATTCAGAAACTAAATTGAACCAAACTTCAGCGTCTGGAAAATATATATTTTAGACCTCTTTTCAACTTAGTTTTGCTTACTGGGGCGATTCTAGTTTTGCCGGTGCATTTTTTGGTTTCGCCCAGTGTGTCAGAACGGCAAGGCCCTGATCTCAGCTATAGCTATACCAGGAAGTGCAGACAGGCCGCTCAAAATGGAACACGGAAGTGGTTGAGCTGTGATCTGTCTAAAAAGAACCCCATATCTAAACTCTATGTGTCTTACTGCAGCTGGTAGAAGTACATTCTACATTCAGAACATTCACTTGTATTGGAGATTCATGCTAAATATACACAAACAAGGGTGCACTTTTGCACACAGAGCAAGAGGTTTTGAATGTATCATTGTTGCACAGTGAAAGGCAGCTATTAGTTTTAGATTATTACTTAGATGTTAAGTCTCTGATCTAGATATATATCCAATCACTGAATGCATTTTAGTGGACCAAGTTAAGAGTAAGAATTTGACTAATCACTAACCAGGTGTGTCCTTTCTCTGAGGGGGAACATGAGGGGACCAACTCAGCAGACTCCTCTTTAAAAACTAGTCCTCCAGGTGATGCCCACCCAGACAGTTTAGAAGGACTTGACAATCTCAGAGTTACTCTATTCCAACTCACTTTTAATAGTTAAACCTAACAAAGTTATTTGCAATTTGAATGGTCTGGGGAAAAAAGTATAGCATATCCTGCTTGAACCACAGCCCTTTAATCACTCTCTCAAACATGATTGATCCATTGTCAACATTAGAAATGCCTGTAGAAAAATGCCTCAAGTAAATTAGATTTTATCAAACTTATTAAATGCAAATCTTACACTCTTTGAGTGACCGCATCGGGATACATTTTCTATAACAATTCCATGTACTTTATTGGTGAATTTAGGCTCCACAGCCCTGTCACCATTAAAGGGATAACAGCCCTCCCATCAGCCCCATCCCATGGGTATCATACTGTACTTACATATGGCCAGCTCTATGAGCCCAGTACACAGCAGCAGGATCTTCAGTCCATAGAGACCTGCCATGTCCAGGAGCGACGATCACTCTACCCAGAGACCATACGTCCTAACGGTAACGCCAAAAGAAACGCTTACAATTTATCCGTCGTATTTTCAACAAAACAAAACAAAAAACAACGTTGAAATTGTGTGTATTTGTCTTTACGTATGTCTTCCCTCCGGTCTTATCAGTGGACACAGCTTCCTGAATGTGTTCCCCTAACCCTAAACTCGCCTCTGGTCCCTCAGCGCTACGCGACAAGTGATGTCACAGCTAGCTGAGACTCTGTACTTTACCTTATTTTACAGGAAGTCCCATTTCATCTACGCCACACATCTCCTTCCCTCCACTTCTGCACTTTCCTCTAAGATGCACAGCATCAGATACATACAAAATACACATGTTTGTTTAGTGCAGCCTGGCTTTAAGTGTGTTTAGACATTTGCCTGATCTTCAGAGAAGGAGAGAGCATGGTCTCACAGTGAGACATGGCTGATTTGTCCGTAAAAGTATTAAACAAAAGGTTTTTTGAACTCACAAACAAGGATTACTTCCGTATAACAGAGTTCTAAGTGTTGAATAGTGTCGTTGGTCCTGTGTGGTTCAGTTGGTCTAGTATGGTGCTTACGATGCCAAGAGTCATGGGTTCGATTCCCACTGGGTCCACACATACAAAATGTATGCACACATGACTGTAAGTTGCTTTGGATAAAACCGTCTGCCAAGTGGGATATTAGTTTGCTCTGTGTGTTTTCACACAAAAGCAATTATTACTGACACATAATGTTTTTGACATTTCAACTCCTGTTGTGGCCCGTTGTGGATCTTTTGACAAGTGCTCTACTCGTTTGAAGTGACTGTCATCTTAGCTGCTGGTGTGGGTAGTTATACACTTGGGACTTCGGGGTCTGTGACACATCACGAAACCTGTTGTGGTTTCAGCATTTTATCTCTTCGTCTGACTTCTCCCCACTAGTTGAAAAGAAGAAGAGTATGCTCACATACTAGGCCTACATTGCTACTTCCTGTACTGATCTCTCTCCCCCCCCACCCCTCCTCTCTCTCTCTACCCCCCCCCCCCCCCCCCTCCCGCCTCTCTCAATTCAATTCAATTCAAGGGCCTTTATTGGCATGGGAAACATGTGTTAACATTGCCAAAGCAAGTGAGGTAGATAATATACAAGTGAAATAAACAATAAAAATTAACAGTAAACATTACACTCACAGAAGTTTCAAAAGAATAAAGACATTACAAATGTCATATTATGTATATATACAGTGTTGTAACAATGTACAAATGTTTAAAGTACACAAGGGAAAATAAATAAGCATAAATATGGGTTCTATTTACAATGGTGTTTGTTCTTCACTGGTTGCCCTTTTCTTGTGGCAACAGGTCACAAATATTGCTGCTGTGATGGCACACTGTGGAATGTCACCCAGTAGATATGGGAGTTTATCAAAATTGGGTTTGTTTTCAAATTCTTTGTGGATCTGTGTAATCTGAGGGAAATATGTGTCTCTAATATGGTCATACATTGGGCAGTTGTCAGACGGTGCGTAACTGGCTGCAGGGAAGTCAGGCGCAGGAGAGCAGAAATGGGTAACAACTGGAGCACTTTAATAATGCACAAACAAGCTGCACCCAGAACAAACCAAATACGGGTAAAATAACCTGTCGCAAAACCAGTCATAAGTGCACATACACTTAACAGCAAACAATTCCACACACAGACATGGGGGGAACAGAGGGACATATACACGTCAAATAATGAGGGAATTGAAACCAGGTGTGTAGGAAAACAAGACAAAACAAATGGAAAATGAAAGGTGGATCGGCAATGGCTAGAAGACCGGTGACGTCGACCGCCGAACGAACAAGGAGAGGAACCGACTTCGGCGGAAGTCATGACAGTACTTCCCCTTGACGCGCGGCTCCAGCAGCGCGCCGACACCGGCGACAACCCGGAGGGCGAGGTGCAGGGCGATCCGGACATAGACGGTGGCACTCCCGCAGCATTGAAGGGTCCAACACGTCCTCCACCGGAACCTAGCATCTCTCCTCCGGACCGTACCCCTCCCACTCCACGAGGTATTGAAGGCCCCTCGCCCGACGCCTCGAATCCAGTAGGGAGCGAACGGTGGGGCCCCCTCGATGTCCAGAGGGGGCGGAGGAACCTCCCACACCTCAGACTCCTGGAGTGGACCAGACACCACCGGCCTGAGGAGAGACACATGGAATGAGGGGTTAATACGGTAACCGGGGGGGGGGGGGGCTGTAACCTGTAACACACCTCGTTCAGTCTCCTCAGGACTTTGAACGGCCCCACAAACCGCAGACCCAGCTTCCGGCACGGCAGGCGGAGGGGCAGGCTTCGGGTCGAGAGCCAGACCCGGTCCCCCGGTGCGAACACCGGGGCCTCACTGCGGTGACGGTCTGCGCTGGATTTCTGACGCAGCACGGCGCGCTGAAGGTGAACATGTGCGGCGTTCCATGTCTCCTCCGCGCGCCGGAACCAGTCGTCCACCGCAGGAGCTTCGGTCTGACTCTGATGCCAAGGAGCCAAACCCGGCTGGTACCCCAGTACGCACTGGAAGGGGGAGAGGTTAGTGAAGGAGTGGCGAAGCGAGTTCTGGGCCATCTCTGCCCAGGGCACGTACGCCGCCCACTCCCCCGGCCAGTCCTGGCAATAAGACCGCAGAAACCTACCCACATCCTGGTTAACTCTCTCCACCTGCCCGTTACTCTCAGGGTGAAAACCAGAGGTAAGGCTGATCGAGACCCCCAGATGTTCCATGAACGCCCTCCAGACCCTCGAAGTGAACTGGGGACCCCGATCAGGCACTATATCCTCAGCACCCCATAGTGCCGGAAGACGTGCGTAAACAAGGCCTCTGCAGTCTGTAGGGCCGTAGGGAGACCGGGCAGAGGAAGGAGACGGCAGGACTTAAAGAAACGATCCACAACAACCAGGATTGTGGTGCTTCCCTGTGATTGGGGAGATCAGGAAATCGATCGACAGGTGCGACCATGGCCATTGTGGAACGGGTAAGGGGTGTAGCTTAACTCTGGGCAGGTGTCTAGGAGCCTTACACTGAGCGCACAACGAGCAGGAGGAAACATAACCCTCACGTCCTTAGCCAAAGTGGGCCACCAGTACTTCCCACTCAGACAGCGCACACCGGCCGCCCGATGCCTGGATGACCAGAGGAAGGTGACGTGTGGGCCCAATAGATCAGCCGGTCACAGACAGCAGACGAAACGTACAGACGCCCAGCGGCTGGTGAAATCCTCTAAATGGTCCAGCGCCGCATCTCCTTCTCCTAACATGGCGTTGGCCCACTCCAGGGCTTTCCCCGAGAGGCACGAGACGAGGGCAGACACCTTCTCACGGCCCGAAGGCGCCGGGTGGACGGTTGCCAGGTAGAGATCAAGCTGCAACAGGAAACCCTTGCAGCGTGCAGCCGTCCCATCATACTCCCGGGGAAGTGTGAGACGAATCCCACTGGGACCGGGTGCAGGAGGGGCGAGTAGTGGAGACCCTGGTTGTGCTGGTGGAGGCGCTGGAGGAACTCCCTGTCTCTCCCAGCGGTCCATGGTTTGGACGACGCGGTCCATGTCGGCGCCGAGATGGTGGAGCATTGCCGCGTGCTCCCGGACGCTCTCCTCAACCCCTATACCAGGGGCACCAACTCCTGCTGACTCCATATTCGGGTGTGGAATTCTGTCAGACGGTGCGTAACTGGCTGCAGGGAAGTCAGGCGCAGGAGAGCAGAAATGGGTAACAACTGGAGCACTTTAATAATGCACAAACAAGCTGCACCCAGAACAAACAAAATACGGGTAAAATAACCCATCGCAAAACCAGTCATAAGTGCACATACACTTAACAGCAAACAATTCCCCACACAGACATGGGGGGAACAGAGGATTATATACACGTCAAATAATGAGGGAATTGAAACCAGGTGTGTAGGAAAACACGACAAAACAAATGGAAAATGGAAGGTGGATCGGCGATGGCTAGAAGACCGGTGACGTCGATCGCCGAACGCCGCCCGAACAAGGAGAGGAATGTACATGTAACAATGTACATATTTGCCAAAGCAAATAAAAATGAGAATCAAAATTGTCAACGGGACAACACTAACAACTATAACTAAGTGTCAAAATAACCATACATTGAACAATAACAATAAGCATACAGTAGAGTACATGTGCAGGTTGATTGGTCTGTCAGACACTGTCCCTCAACTTATGGCAGGCAGCAATGTAGTGCGCTGCCAGCCCACAGCTCTTTGCGTCCTCCCCCAACAGGACGGGTAGCCTACTCTCATCAGAGAGGTCTTTGAAATCTTATATTTTTGACATTTTGTCAGGAAATGCAGCTCTGTCTCAGGTTCTGCTGTTGTGCAGTGGTTGCACAGCCTTTCCTCTACAGGGAGCCAGGTTTTCCTGTGTCTACCCTTCTCAATGGCAAGGCTGTGCCCACTGAGCCTGTACTTTGTCAAGGTTTTTCTAAGGTTTTGATCAGTAACCATGGGCAAATATTTAGCCACAGTGTACTTTCGATTTAGGGCCAGATAGCACTGCATTTTGCTTTGTGTTTGTGCTTGTGTTTCCCAGTAAGCAATATAGTTTTGTTTTGACTGTGTTGTAATTTGGTTTATCCTGATTGATTGGATGTTCTGGTCCTGAGGCTTCAGTGTGTTAGTAGAACAGGTTTGTGAACTCAGCCCCAGGACCAGCTGGATGAGGGGACTGAGGCTTCAGTGTGTTAGTAGAACAGGTTTGTGAACTCAGCCCCAGGACCAGCTGGATGAGGGGACTGAGGCTTCAGTGTGTTAGTAGAACAGGTTTGTGAACTCAGCCCCAGGACCAGCTGGATGAGGGGACTGAGGCTTCAGTGTGTTAGTAGAACAGGTTTGTGAACTCAGCCCCAGGACCAGCTGGATGAGGGGACTGAGGCTTCAGTGTGTTAGTAGAACAGGTTTGTGAACTCAGCCCCAGGACCAGCTGGATGAGGGGACTGAGGCTTCAGTGTGTTAGTAGAACAGGTTTGTGAACTCAGCCTCAGGACCAGCTGGATGATGGGACTCTTTTCTTTGCTCAGCTCTTGGCATTGCAGGGCTTGGTAATGATATGATATGGTAATGATATCACTGTATTTTAGATGTTTCCAAAACATATTTTTTGAGTTTTTATTATTAGTGGATATTGGCCTAATTCTGCCCTGCATGCATTGTTTGTAGTTTTCCTCTGGACATGTAGGAGAATCTTACAGAACTCTGCATGTAGGGTTTCAATGGGGTGTTTGTCCCATTTGATGACATCTTCTTTTGCAAGTGGACCCCACACCTCGATGCCATAAAGTGCAATTGGTTCAATGACATATTCAATTAATTTTAACCAAATTGTAATATTTATTTCAATTTGAATTAGCTTTTTAATGGCATAGAATGCCCTGCGTGCTTTCTCTCTCAGTTCATTCACTGCCTCATTAAGGTGTGCAGTTAAGCTTATTTTTAAACCTAAGTAATTGTAGTGTGTGCAGTACTCTATATATTTTGTTCCACCGGTCAGTTGAGATAATATGTACATGTAGGTAGAGTTATTTAAAGTGACTATGCATAGATGGTAACAACAGAGAGTAGCAGCGGTGTAAAAGAGGGGGGGCAATGCAAATAGTCTGGATAGCCATTTGATTAGATGTTCAGGAGTCTTATGACTTGGGGGTAGAAGCTGTTTAGAAGCCTCTTGGACCTAGACTTGCCACTCCTCTACCGCTTGCCGTGCGGAATCAGAGGGAACTGTCTATGACTAGGGTGGCTGGAGTCTTTGAAATTTTTTAGGGCCTTCCTCTGACACTGCCTGGTATAGAGGTCCTGGATGGCAGGAAGCTTGGACCCAGTGACGTACACGGCCGTACGCACTACCCTCTGTAGCGCCTTGCGGTCGGAGGCCGAGCAGTTGCCATACCAGACAGTGATGCAACCAGTCAGGATGCTCTCGACGGTGCAGCTGTAGAACCTTTGAGAATCTGAGGACCCATGCCAAATCTTTTCAGTCTCTTGAGGGGAAATAGATTTTAGACTTCACGACTGTCTTGGTGTGCTTGTACCATGTTAGTTTGTTGGTGATGTGGACACCAAGGAACTTGAAGCTCTCAACCTGCTCCACTGCAGCCCCGTCAATGAGAATGGGGGCATGCTCAGTCCTCTTTTTCCTGTAGTCCACAATCATCTCCTTTGTCTTGATCACGTTGAGGGAGAGGTTGTTGTCCTGACACCACACGGCCAGGCCTCTGACCTCCTCCCTATAGGCTGTCTCGTCATTGTCGGTGATCAGGCCTACCACTGTTGTGTCATCAGCAAACTTAATGATGGTGTTGGAGTCGTGCCTGGCCGTGCAGTCATGAGTGAACAGGGAGTACAGGAGGGGACTGAGCACGCCCCCCTGAGGGTCCCCTGTGTTGAGGATCAACGTGGCAGATGTGTTGTTACCTACCCTTACCACCTGGGGGTGGTCCGTCAGGAAGTCCAGGATCCAGGTGCAGAGGGAGGTGTTTAGTCCCAGTGTCCTTAGCTTATTGATGAGCTTTGAGGGCACTATGGTGTTGAACGCTGAGCTGTAGTCAATGAATAGCATTCTCACATAGGTGTTCCTTTTGTCCAGGTGGGAAAGGGCAGTGTTGAGTGCAATAGAGATTGCATCGTCTGTGGATCTGTTGGTGCGGTATGCAAATTGGAGTGGGTCTAAGGTTTCTGGGATAATGGTGTTAATGTGAGCCATGACCAGCCTTTCAAAGCACTTCATGGCTACAGACGTGAGTGCCATGGGTTGGTAGTCATTTAGGCAGGTTGCCTTAGTGTTCTTGGGCACAGGCACGATGGTGGTCTGCTTAAAACATGTTGGTATTACAGACTCGGACAGGGAGAGGTTGAAACTGTCAGTGAAGACACTTGCCAGTTGGTCAGCGCATGCTCGCAGTACACGTCCTGGTAATCCGTCTGGCCCTGCGGCCTTGTGAATGTTGACCTACTTAAAGGTCTTACTCACATCGGCTGCAGAGAGCGTGATCACACAGTCTTCCGGAACAGCTGGTGCTCTCATGCATGTTTCAGTGTTATTTGCCTCGAAGCAAGCATAGAAGAAGTGTAGCTCGTCTGGTAGGCTCGTGTCACTGGGCAGCTCTCGGCTGTGCTTCCCTTTGTAGTCTGTAATGGTTTGCAAGCCCTGCCACATCCCACGAGCGTTAGAGCCGATGTAGTACGATTCGATCTTAGTCCTGTATTGACTCATTGCTTATTTGATGGTTCGCCGGAGGGCATAGCGGGATTTCTTATAAGCTTCCGGGTTGGAGTCCCACTCATTGAAAGCGTCAGCTCTAGCCTTTAGCTCAGTGCGGATGTTGCCATGGCTTCTGGTTGGGGTATGTACGTACGGTCACTGTGGGGACGTCGTCATCTATGCACTTATTGATGAAGCCAATGACTGAAGTGGTGTACTCCTCAATGACATCGGAGGAATCCCGGAACATTTTCCAGTCTGTGCTAGCAAAACAGTCCTGTAGCTTAGCATCTGCGTCATCTGACCACTTTTTTATTGATCTAGTCACTGGTGCTTCCTGCTTTCATTTTTGCTTGTAAGCAGGAATCAGAAGGATAGAATTATCGTCAGATTTGCCAAATGGAGGGCGAGGGAGAGCTTTGTATGCGTCTCTGTGTGTGGAGTAAAGGTGGTCCAGAGTTATTTTCCCTCTGGTTGCACATTTAACATGCTGATAGAAATTTGGTAAAATGGATTTAAGTTTCCCTGCATTAAAGTCCCCGGCTACTAGGAGCGCCGCCTCTGGGTGAGCATTTTCTTGTTTGCTTATGGCGGAATACAGCTCATTCAATGCTGTCTTAGTGCCAGCCTCTGACTGTAGTGGTATGTAAACATCTACGATAAATACAAATGGAAACTCTCTAGGTAGATAGTGTGGTCTACAGCTTACCATGAGATACTCTACCTCAGGCGAGCAAAACCTCGAGACTTCCTTAGATATCATGAACCAGCTGTTATTTGCAAAAATACATAGTCCGCCGCCCCTTGTCTTACCAGATGCCACTGTTCTGTCCTGCGGATACAGCGTATAACCAGCCAACTGTATGTTGATAATGTCGCCGTTCAGCCACGACTCCGTGAAGCATAAGATATTACAGTTTTGATTATCCCGTTGGTAGTTTAATCTTCCGCGTAGGTCATATTTGTTATTTTCCAAAGATTGCACGTTTGCTAGCAGAATAGAAGGAAGTTGGGGTTTATTCAATCGCCTCTTCACGCAAATCACGGGGATCTGGGCTTGTTCCCGAGAAAGTAGTATATCGTTTGCGTCGGGCTCGTCAGACTCGTTAAAGGAACAAAAGGATTCTGTCAGTCCGTGGTGAGTAATCGCAGTCCTGATGTCCAGAAGTTATTTTCTGTCATAAGAGACGGAAGCGGCAACATTATGTACACAATAAGTAAAAAAAAATAAGTTACAAACAACACAAATAAACAAACAATAAAACACAATCGGTTGGGGACACGTAAAACGTCTGCCTTCTTCTCCGGCGCCATTTTGTGTGTATTAGGTAGTTGTTGTGGAATTGTTAGATTACTTGTTAGATTTTACTGCACTGTCGGAACTAGAAGCACAAGCATTTCACTACACTCGCATTAATATCTGCTAACCATTTGTACGTGACCAATAAAAATGTATTTTATTTGATATGGTGTATCTATGAGCTGAGGGAGTGGCTATACCTAGCAGAGTGATACGTTCCAGAGAAAAAAAAGCTTGAGAAAATGTGTCACCCACCACTATCTACACACTTCCCTGATCTCTTAACATCTCTTCTCTATCTTGTTTAGTCTTCATTCGTCCTCACAGGAGATGTATCTCAATAGTCCAAAGTGGCTTCCTCAACAACTTCTCATCTCCAGTTCATCTGCACTCTTTTGAAATATCAGGATAGATAAGAGCAATGTGGTGGGACGTAATATGGTGAATGTCTACCAGTAATTCAACTATCTATTTAATTTTTTACATCAGTGCAGATGAAGGAAAGGAGACAAGGGGAAGAAGCCAATTTAGAGTATCGAGACGCAGCCCGGGCCTCAGTTCCTCTGTTCTGAGGCAGCTGTGGCCACAGGGAGGTGAGGATATAAAATGGAACGTTGGTGATGCTCCTCTACAGCGTGCAAAGCTCTCGCTGCTGTTTGCATGGCGCACCCGCACTTTGTATGTGGGTTACCCACGTAGGGCTTCAGACTTTAGTCAACGACATACTGTAAGCTGCTAGCACCAGACATGTTCATCTCTTCACTGTTACAACTATGGTGTGTTACGTTGGAGGTCTAGAGACCAGTGTAAACAACAAGTGTCTTTCTTAATGTTAATATATAATGAATATATTATTTGTATATGATTTTCCTTTCAATTAAGCCCTAGACAACCAGGTGAGGGGAGTTATTTACTAAATATGTATTCTATCTACAGTGTCAGTGAAATATCAATAACCATTTAAAGGACTGTTAGTATGTTGGTGGGCACTGTGCAGTTAGTCTGTGGGTGGTAGTTACACAGGGCTGCCTGAGTCTGTAGGAGTGTTGAAACCACAGAAGCTCTCTGAAGGCTATAGCGTCATTACTCAAACAGAAAGTTTCAATGACACCGACATTATTAGTAACTCACAGGGGTTTGTATTGTCTTCTATACATATCTGCATGGTCTCTGACAGGCTTAGCTGGCAATACATTCGGACAAACAGTATATTTCAGAGAAAATAAGAAAAGTGTGGCGGAAGGAGGGACATCACACCCACACCCTCACCCTCACTTCCCTATTCTGTCTTCCTGCTCAGAACTCTGGGTAAGAGCTTGTCAGCCTCTGATAGGCTACAGATGTTTCAGAAACTTTTCAACTACTATAATCTTTCTAAAAAAGATTTAACCTCTACGGGATCGGTGTCACCCCCGTGGGACGGTTGAGCTAACGTAGGCTAATGTGATTAGCATGAGGTTGTAAGTACCAAAAACATGTCCCAGGACATAGACATATCAGATATGGGCAGAAAGCTTAAATTATTGTTAATCTAACTGCACTGTCCAATTTACAGTAGCTATTACAGTGAAAGAATACCATGCTATTGTTTAAGGTGAGTGCACAATTATGAACTTGAAAATGTATTAATAAACCAATTAGACACATTTGGGCAGTCTTGATACAACATTTGAACAGATATGCAATGTTTCATTGGATCCGTCTAAAACTTTCAACAGACACTGCTGCCATCTAGTGGCCAAAATCTAAATTGGGCTTTGGCTGGAATAATACATTATGGCCTTTCTCTTGCATTTCAAATATGATGGTACAAACAAAACAATGCATGTTTTTTTCTTTGTATTATCTTTTACCAGATCTAATGTGTTATATTATCCTACATTAATTTCACATTTCCACAAACTTCAAAGTGTTTCCTTTCAAATGGTATCAAGAATATGCATATCCTTGCTTCAGGTCCTGACCAATAGGCAGTTAGATTTGGGCATGTCATTGGAAAAAAAATGTAAAAAAGGGTCCGATCCTTGAGAGGTTTTTAACGTGAAATATTTTCACTCTTTGTTAATGTCATAGTGTTAATCCCGGCCGGAGTAATTTGGTGTTAGTTGGACTTACGGTTCATGAGAAGTCCTTCAAAGGTTTTCCAAAATTTCCAAGATGGAGGAAAATCTATTCTGACGCATCTTATTGGTCCTTGATACAAATTTGTTCAGCAGTGAAGAAAGACACCTACATACAACGTTGCAGTGGTGGAAAAAGTACCCAATTTTCATGCTTGGGTAAAAGTAAAGATACCTCAAAAGAAAATGTAAAAGTGAAAGTCACCCAGTAAAATACTACTTGAGTAAAAGTCTAAAAGTATTTGGATTTAAATATACTTAAGTATCAAAAGTATAAATAATTTCAAATGTCTTATATTAGGCAAACCAGACGACACGATTTACTTGTTTTGAAAATTTACGGATAGCCGGGGGCACAGTTCAACACTCGGACACAATTTACAAACGAAGCATTTGTGTTTAGTGAGTCAGCCAGATCAGAGGCAGTAGGGATGACCAGGCATGTTATCTTGATAAATGTGTGCATTAGACCATTTTCTTGTTCTGCTAAGCATTCAAAATGTAACGAGTAATTTTGGGTGTCAGGGAAATGTAAGGAGTAAAAAGTACATAATTTTCTTTAGGAATGTAGTGAAGTAAAAGTTGTCAAAGATGTAAATAGTAAAGTAAAGTACAGATACCCCAAAAAACAAATTAAGTATTATTTAAAAGTATTTTTACTTAAGTACTTTACACCACTGCAAAGTTGTAGGTCTCTAGGTCATAACATGGCGGCGGATATGAGGGTTTAAGTGAGACTGATTATAACAGCGTCACCCATAGGCCAATCGGTGGCATTATTTTGACCAAGTTACTCATGGCCTCTAATTTTTGTGTGCCAAATTAGGAAAAAAAAGTGACCAATCTATGTGTTACATGTATAGAGACATTTGGAAGGGTGGGACCTACACTGCTAAAAGTATGTTTTATGTTCAAATATATTCTGTGAACCCAGTAGTCTGTCTGTCCCTAATGATAACGAGTCATCTATGGCTGAGGAGATGATCCTGGCTTGGGGATCTACTGGTGAGAAGCAGGGCCTACTGTGAGTCCACAGACATAGTATGATACTAATCTGGTTCTATTTAAAGTGTAAACCCTTTATGTACTGTATCTATGAGCTGAGGGAGTGGCTATAGCTAGCAAAGTGATACGTTCCAGAGAAAAAAAAAAGCTTGAGAAAATGTGTCACCCACCACTATCTACACACTTCCCTGATCTCTTAACATCTCTTCTCTATCTTGTTTAGTCTTCATTCGTCCTCACAGGAGATGTATCTCAATAGTCCAAAGTGGCTTCCTCAACAACTTCTCATCTCCAGTTCATCTGCACTCTTTTGAAATATCAGGATAGATAAGAGCAATGTGGTGGGATGTAATATGGTGAATGTCTACCAGTAATTCAACTATCCATTACATTTTTTACATCAGTGCAGATGAAGGAAAGGAGACAAGGGGAAGAAGCCAATTTAGAGTATCGAGACGCAGCCCGGGCCTCAGTTCCTCTGTTCTGAGGCAGCTGTGGCCACAGGGAGGTGAGGATATAAAATGGAACGTTGGTGATGCTCCTCTACAGCGTGCAAAGCTCTCGCTGCTGTTTGCATGGCGCACCCGCACTTTGTATGTGGGTTACCCACGTAGGGCTTCAGACTTTAGTCAACGACATACTGTAAGCTGCTAGCACCAGACATGTTCATCTCTTCACTGTTACAACTACGGTGTGTTACGTTGGAGGTCTAGAGACCAGTGTAAATCCTGTGTAAATGTCTAAAGATCATGTCACAAACAAGTGTCTTTCTTAATGTTAATATATAATGAATATATTATTTGTATATGATTTTCCTTTCAATTAAGCTTTAGACAACCAGGTGAGGGGAGTTATTTACTAATTATGTATTCTATCTACAGTGTCAGTGAAATGTCAATAACCATTTAAAGGACTGTTAGTATGTTGGTGGGCACTGTGCAGTTAGTCTGTGGGTGGTAGTTACACAGGGCTGCTTGAGTCTGTGGGTGGTAGTTACACAGGGCTGCCTGAGTCTGTGGGTGGTAGTTACACAGGGCTGCCTGAGTCTGTGGGTGGTAGTTTCACATGGTTGCCTGAGTCTGTGGGTGGTATTTATACAGGGCTGCCTGAGTCTGTGGGTGGTAGTTACACAGGGCTGCCTGAGTCTGTGGGTGGTAGTTACACAGGGCTGCTTGCGTCTGTGGGTGGTAGTTACACAGGGCTGCCTGAGTCTGTGGGTGGTAGTTACACAGGGCTGCCTGAGTCTGTGGGTGGTAGTTTCACATGGTTGCCTGAGTCTGTGGGTGGTATTTATACAGGGCTGCCTGAGTCTGTGGGTGGTCTTTACACAGGGCTGCCTGAGTCTGTGGGTGGTAGTTTCACATGGTTGCCTGAGTCTGTGGGTGGTAGTTTCACAGGGCTGCCTGAGTCTGTGGGTGGTAGTTACACAGGGCTGCTTGAGTCTGTGGGTGGTAGTTACACAGGGCTGCTTGAGTCTGTGGGTGGTAGTTACACAGGGCTGCCTGAGTCTGTGGGTGGTAGTTACACAGGGCTGCCTGAGTCTGTGGGTGGTAGTTACACAGGGCTGCCTGAGTCTGTGGGTGGTAGTTACAAAGGGCTGCCTGAGTCTGTGGGTGGTAGTTACACAGGGCTGCCTGAGTCTGTGGGTGGTAGTTACACAGGGCTGCCTGAGTCTGTGGGTGGTAGTTACACAGGGCTGCCTGAGTCTGTGGGTGGTAGTTACACAGGGCTGCCTGAGTCTGTGGGTGGTAGTTACACAGGGCTGCCTGAGTCTATGGGTGGTAGTTACACAGGGCTGCCTGAGTCTGTGGGTGGTAGTTTCACAGGGCTGCCTGACTCTGTAGGAGTGTTGAAACCAAAATACCTCTCTGAAGGCTATAGCGTCATTACTCAAACAGAAAGTTTCAATGACACCGACATTATTAATAACTCACAGGGGTTTGTACTGTCTTCTATACATATCTGCATGATCTCTGACAGGCATAGCTGGTAATACATTCAGACACACAGTACATTTCCGAGAAAATAAGAAAAGTGTGGGGAAGGAGGGACATCACACCCTCACCCTCACTCTCACTTCCCTATTCTCTCTTCCTGCTCAGAACTCTGGGTAAGCGCTTGTCAGCCTCCGATAGGCTACAGACTGACGTACAGCATGTTTCAGAAACATTTGAACTACTGTGCTCTTTAAATGAATAAAGTGGAATATTTTCACTGTTTGTTAATGTTGTGGAAAGCCAGAGGCAACATTCACACATACATATGTGGATCATATTTACCTTAAACAATTAACTAGGAACCTTGCTGTGTTGAGGTTAGGTTTCCCAGTGTCATGTTAGAATGTCCATCCTGGCCAATCCCAGTTCTTCTGGGGTGGCCAGAAGAAAGGTCAGTTTTGCCTTTACTCTTTAAAGGTCAAAGTTAGGATGGGGAGAGTAGGATGTTGCTAGATCTGTGCCTAAAAGCCAGAGGTGGCAAACTCATTCCATGGAGGGCCTAGTATCTAAGGGTTTTAAATTAAGCCCTAGACAAGCAGGTGAGGGGAGTTCCTTACTGAGCCCTAGACAAGCAGGTGAGGGGAGTTCCTTACTGAGCCCTAGACAAGCAGGTGAGGAGAGTTCCTTACTGAGCCCTAGACAAGCAGGTGAGGGGAGTTCCTTACTGAGCCCTAGACAAGCAGGTGAGGGGAGTTCCTTACTGAGCCCTAGACAAGCAGGTGAGGGGAGTTCTTTACTAATTAGTGACCGTAATTCATCAATCAAGTACAAGGGAGGAGCGAAACCCGCGGACACTCGGTCCCATCGTAGAATGAGTTTGACACGTGCTATAAGCCAATGATGTAAATTCTACCCGGCCGGAGTAAAAATAGTACACTGAACAAACATATAAACAAGTGTTAGTCCCATGTTTCATGAGCTGATATAAAAGATCCCAGAAATGTTCCATATGCACAAAAAGCTTATTTCTCTCAATATTTTTGCTAAATTTGTTTACATCCCTGTTAGTGAGCATTTCTCCTTTGCCAAGATAATCCATCCACCTGACAGGTGTGGCATATCAAGAAGCTGATTAAAGCTGGTGGAGGGTTCTCCCTCTGAATTGTTTTGGGCACCTAAAGCTAATGTCCTGTATTTCTACTAGGGCTGTCCCAGACTAAAACAAATCTAGGTCAACCAAGAGACTTCTTTTCTTTCGACCAATCGATTGGTTGAATTTTTTTTTACGTGTATTTGTCCATATGTGTTTTAATAAAATCAACTAATATGTAGGCTACTGAACTTTGTCTGATGCTTTAACCTTAAACCTTGTTTAATTAAATAATTAAGAGAAACAAAACCTGTTCCTGACCCTCCATCTCCTGCCGGCCTTGGCAGATTCTGCCGTTACGCTCCTGAAGTTGACAGTTATAGGCTACAGCAGCGGTCGGAGACCTTTTCCATTTGGCGTGCCAATTATCTTCCCATTTCCACCAATCTGAGTGCCAGTTATGATTTTCATATGCACATATTCATAGTAACAGTTTAATTTAATTTATAATAGTCTTTGTATCTCAAAATCATTGTCTGTTGTCTGTGGTACATTCTATCTAAATCTAAATGAAAATTGTACAAATCTAAAAAATAACTTTTATTGCCAACTTTGTAAAAAATTGCCTACATAAAGCCAACACATTACAGCCTGCAGGTAGAAAATATTCTGATAAAAATAAATATTATAAATCACATTGGCTACAAATGGCCTGTCTGCAAAGAACTTGAAACTATCAACTGGATTGTCCAGAAACTTGAGCTAGCAAACTTGTAAAATTGTGTAATGAAACAGGCAGGGAGCAGGTCTCAAACCCTCAACCTTCTAGCCTGAAGTCCAGTGCTCTATCGACTGTTCCGCAAAAGCATGCTCAAGGGGCAGAGTCGATTTCCGTGCTTATAAACCCAGGGTCGTTACAATTGTATAAAAATATTCTGGGCACTCAAAGTTTCCCTTGCCAAAGAGCTCGGGACAGACACAGCAGTAGGCTATTTGTGCAAGGAATAAGAATTAATCATGCATTTTATGATGTTTCCACTGGATCAGAGGATTACATTTTTCCCTTTCATGCCGAGTGGGTATCAAAGGGACAGAGCTGGAAATATTGTCATTCCCAAATGATTATAAAAATAGACTTTGTTTACTTGTTGTTTGAGGTGAAGAAAAATAACATTTCTTTTCTCCACAGCTCATTAGTGGTGGTGAGTTAAGACAATCAGAAAAACGAATCAGACATCCCCAAATGGGCACATTTATGGGCCTACTGTACATTTGTGCCAAGGCCAGGTAGACTAGTCCTACTTCTATATGCGTAATCAGGTACATTGGCTTGCGAAAGTATCCACCCCCTTGGGGGTTTGTATCATTTAATTTACACAACATGCCTACCACTTTGAAGATGCAAAATATTTTTTATTTTGAAACAAACAAGAAATAACTATTCACCTCCCCCAAAGTCAATACTTCATAGAGCCACCTTTTGCAGCTATTACAGCTGCAAGTCTCTTGGGGTATGTCTCTATAAGCTTCGCACATCTAGCCACTGGGATTTTTGCCCATTCTTCAAGGCAAAACTGCTCCAGCTCCTTCAAGTTGGATGGGTTCCGCTGGTGTACAGCAATCTTTAAGTCATAGCACAGATTCTCAATTGGATTGAGGTCTGGGCTTTGACTAGGCCATTCCAAGACATTTAAATGTTTCCCCCTTAAACACTTGAGTGTTGCTTTAGCAGTATACTTAGGGTCATTGTCCTGCTGGAAGGTAGACCTCCATCCCAGTCTCAAATCTCTGGAAGACTGAAACAGGTTTCCATCAAGAATTTCCTTGTATTTAGCGCCGTCTATCATTCCTTCAATTCTGACCAGTTTCCCAGTCCCTGCCGATGAAAAATATGTTCTCGGGGTGGTGAGAGCTGTTGGGTTAGCGCCAGACATAGAGTTTTCCTTGATGGTCAAAAAGCTACATTTTAGTCTCATCTGACAAGAGTACCTTCTTCCATATGTGGGCAGTCTCCCACAAGCCTTTTGGCGAACACCAAACGTGTTTGCTCATTTTTTTCTTTAAGCAATGACATTTTTTTGGCCACACTTCCGTAAAGCCCAGCTCTGTGGAGTGTACGGCTTAAAGTGGTCCTATGGACAGATACTCCAATCTCCGCTGTGGAGCTTTACAGCTCCTTCAGGGTTATCTTTGGTCTCTGTTGCCTCTCTGATTAATGCCCTCCTTGCCTGGTCCATGAGTTTGGTGGGTGGCCCTCTCTTGGCAGGTTTGTTGTGGTGCCATATTCTTTCCATTTTTTAATAATGGATTTAATGGTGCTCCGTGGGATGTTCAAAGTTGTCGGATATTTTTTTATAACCCAACCCTGATCTGTACTTCTCCACAACTTTGTCCCTGACCTGTTTGGAGAGCTCCTTGGTCTTCATGGTGCTGCTTGCTTGGTGGTGCCCCTTGCTTAGTGGTGTTGCAGACTCTGGGGCCTTTCAGAACAGGTGTATATATACTGAGATCATGTGACAGATCATGTGACACTTAGATTGCACACAGTTGGACTTTATGTAACTAATCATGTGACTTCTGAAGGTAATTGTTGCACCAGATCTTATTTAGGGGCTTCATAGCAAAGGGGGTGAATACATATGTAAAAACCACTTTTCAATTTTCTTTAGAATTTTTTGAAACATGCTATTTTTTTCCATATCATTTCACAAATTTTGACTATTTTGTGTATGTCCATTACATGTAATCCAAATAAAAATCAATTTAAATTGCAGGTTGTAATGCAACAAAATAGGAAAAAACCCAAGGGGGATGAATACTTTTGCAAAGCCATGTATGCGTCCTGTCCTTACTCCACATTGACAGGTGCGTTTCAAACAAAAGACAATGAATAAACTGACAAAACTCGTAAATGGAATGAAATTAACTAAAACTTGTTTCTGACAAGTGTAGCCTAGGTTGTGAGTTCTGCAAAACACATGTCCCCTCTGACAATGAGAACTGTAAACTATTACTAATAATAATATATTGAATGTATTAACTGAAATTACTGTAACCAAACAAACACTGTAGATTAGAAATTCATCTGAGGCACAATCCCCATATTCTTGGACCGTGGCATCCACGTGGCCTCCAAAGGACTAGTCCACTGAGACAGGCGCAAATCAGACAGGTGTCTCGTGTGCCATGAAAAAAGTATCTATTCGCAACTGATAGAGAAAGAAATTGAATGTTTTCAATACAGAACCCTTTTGTCATACAATATTCCATATAAGAACCCCAGACCTTGTGAAAGTTGCACAGCATACCATTAGTCTAGTGGTGCATAATTTGACATTTCTGCCGTCCATTGTGACATTGTGGGAGGATAACCAACCTTCCAATGAATAGCAATGCGTTTCTTAGCCGCGATAACTTTTAGGCTACACAGTTTCTTCTGATAGGTCCCGTGTGGCTCAGTTGGTAGAGCATGGCGCTTGCAACGCCAGGGTTGTGGGTTCATTCCCCACGGGGGGACCAGGATGAATATGTATGAACTTTCCAATTTGTAAGTCGCTCTGGATAAGAGCGTCTGCTAAATGACTTAAATGTAAATGTAAATAAGTCTCCAGTATCAACATTTCCAAGCAACAGAAACAGGGAGAAGGGGGAATCTGTAGACATGCTGAGATTAAATAACATACTCTTTGCCAGAATTCAGCCAGCCTTCACAAGACCATAACATATACAAATATGTCCCTTTTTGTGTTTTACACCTCCAGCGGAGGAATTACATTTCTGAGTGATGATATTCAGTTTCACTGGCATATGGTAAATACTATGGATGGTGTTAAACTGCAGTCATTTACAGTTGAAGTCAGAAGTTTACATACACTTAGGTTGGAGTCATTAAAACTAGCTTTTCAACCACTCCACAAATGTCTTGTTAAGAAACTATAGTTTTGGCAAGTCGGTTAGGACATCTACTTTGTGCATGACACAAGTAATTTTTCCAACAATTGTTTACAGACATTATTTCACTTATAATTCACTGTATCACAATTCCAGTGGGTCAGAAGTTTACATACACTAAGTTGACTGTGCCTTTAAACAGCTCGGAAAATTCCAGAAATTATGTCATGGCTTTAGAAGCTTCTGATAGGCTAATTGACATCATTTGAGTCAATTGGAGGTGTACCTGTGGATGTATTTCAAGGCCTACCTTAAAACTCAGTGCCTCTTTGCATGACATCATGGGAAAATCAAAAGAAATCGGCCAAGACCTCAGAAAAAAAATTGTAGACATCCACAAGTCTGGTTCATCCTTGGGAGCAATTTCCAAACACCTGAAGGTACCACATTCTGTACAAACAATAGTACGCAAGTATAAACACCATGGGACCACGCAGCCGTCATACCGCTCAGGAAGGAGACGCGTTCTGTCTCCTAGAGATGAACGTACTTTGGTGCGAAAAGTGCAAATCAATCCCAGAACAACAGCAAAGGACCTTGTGAAGATGCTGGAGGAAACAGGTACAAAAGTATCTATATCCACAGTAAAACAAGTCCAATATCGACATAACCTGAAAGGCTGCTCAGCAAGGAAGAAGCCACTGCTCCAAAACCGCCATAAAAAAGCCAGACTACGGATTACAACTGCACATGGGGACAAAGATCGTACTTTTTGGAGAACTGTCCTCTGGTCTGATGAAACAAAAATAGAACTTTTTGGCCATAATGACCATCCTTATGTTTGGAGGAAAAAGGGGGAAGCTTGCAAGCCGAAGAACACCATCCCAACCGTGAAGCACGGGGGTGGCAGCATCATGTTGTGGGGGTGCTTTACTGCAGGAAGAACTTTGTGCACTTCACAAAATAGATAGCATCATGAAAAAGGAAAATTATGTGGATATATTGAAGCAACATCTCAAGACATCAGTCAGGAAGTTAACGTTTGGTCGCAAATGGGTCTTCCAAATGGACAATGACCCCAAGCATACTTCCAAAGTTGTGGCAAAATGGCTTAAGGACATTGACCTCAATCCTATAGAACATTTGTGGGCAGAACTGAAAAGCGTGTGCAAGCAAGGAGGCCTACAAACCTGACTTAGTTACACCAGCTCTGTCAGGAGGAATTGGCCAAAATTCACCCAATTTATTGTGGGAAGCTTGTGGAAGGCTGCCCGAAACGTTTGACCCAAGTTAAACAATTTAAAGGCAATGCTACCAAATACTAATTGAGTGTATGTAAACTTCTGAGCCACAAGAAATAAAAGCTGAAATAAATCATTCTCTCTACTATTATTCTGTCATTTCACATTCTTAAAATAAAGTGGTGATCCCACCTGACCTAAAACAGGGATTTTTTTACTCGGATTAAATATCAGGAATTGTGAAAAACTGAGTTTAAATGTATTTGGCTGAGGTGTATGTAAACTTCCGACTTCAACTGTATGTCTGAGATTATATCTGTATCCATTCATCATCATCAATAGTGTCTCCCAGGTCTTCTTCACATTTTTGTTTGACATGTTTTGTGTCATCTAGAAAAGCCTATCAACCATTGATACAGTTTGGCAATCAACTTTAGAGGTTTGTCAAACTGCCTTAAAATAGATTCACAGAGAGAATAAAGTGTTGTATCTGCCATAGCCATAGCACCGTCAGACTGGTCTTCCCTGGTTGCCTGGACCTGCTGAGAACTCTGTCACCATCTGATCCTGCTCAGATGACGCATTAAAAATAATGACCTTGGTGTACATTTATACATTATATTATCCAAGAATAGAGTCAATGGTTCAATCATTGAAATGACCATTATTCCCAGATCCCAGACTGTAGCCTATCCATCAACTCAAAATGAAACTTTGCATCCATTCACTGGTTGTTATAATATACTGCAAATTTCACCTGAGCTCTGTAGACTGGCCTTCACTGGCTGTCTGACCCTGCTGGGACACCTGTCACCATCTGATCCTGCTAAGACATGATGAGTGTAGTGTTGTGTACTGACTGTGCACCATGACAGTGTAGCCTGTAGAGTTGTTAATGCCATGTCAGAGTGCAAAGTAGGGAATTAACAAGGGAAACTCACAGATCAATAACGTTACATTGCTATAATATAAACTCACATTGCGCTGTCAGGAAATGTAAGAATATCAGAATATCGTTTGGCCGCTGGTTTCATAATTTGATTCAGGTCTAGTGTGATGGAGGCAAAAATATTAGCTAAAGTTAGTGAGCTAGCTAGCTAACATAAGCCAACATTTGGCTAGCTGTAATGGTACATCAACTGGCGAAAACTAGCCAAGTTCATTTACTTCTGTTGAAACGGGACAAAAAGGCTACAAAACATTTCCATACACACAACAGCTGTTAGATGCTGATACCTGACAGATAGCTAGAGGCTGTGTTGAACTGTGGTAGCTACTAGCTCGTTCATTCTCTTCATACAGAACTTCAGTTGACAGGGGATGAAACATGTCATGTTACGTGTCAGTTACACTACTAGCTCAGCACTGGGAATGTATATTTTTTTCTTCTGTGAAGTCAAACAGCAGTTACCTCACCAGCCTCATCAATCAAATAAAGAGTAGCCAGTTCCTGCTCTGCTTGTTTTTACAACTCAGAGGAAAAAGTGCAACACACACAGACAGCAGCTACAGACAGCAGCACCATGCTGGTTCTATAATAACAGCTTTGCGTTCCCAACGGGCACAGTTCGTCATAATGATGTCTTTTCCAGACGACGATCAGATTTTGGTTGATTTTGAAAATTATGTGGACACTTGCTTGTCGAACAGCTTATTTCAAAATCATGGGCATTAATTAACATGGCGTTGGTCCCCCCTTTGCTGCTATAACAGCTTCAACTCTTCTGGGAAGGCTTTCCACTAGATGTTGGAACATTGCTGCGGGAACTTTTACATTCTAGCAGATGCTCTTATTCAGAGCAACTTACAGTAGTGAGTGCATACATTGTCGTACTGGTCTCCCATGGGAATCAAACCCACAACCCAGGTGTTGCAAGCGACATGCTCTACCAACTGAGCCAAACCAGACTATTTGCTTCCATTCAGCCCAAGAACATTGGTGAGGTTGGACACAGATGTTGGGCGATTAGGCCTATTAATATTTCCCTTCACTGGAACTATGGAGCCTAGCCCGAACCATGAAAAACAGCCCCAGACCATTATTCCTCCTCCGCCAAACTTTACAGTTGGCACTATGAATTGGGGCAGGTAACATTCTCCTGGCATCTGCAAAACCCTGATTCGGTGAAGTGTGATTCATCACTCCAGAGAACGTTTCCACTGCTCCAGTTTGGAACTCGGTAGTGAGTGTTGCAACCGAGGACAGACGATTTTTATACGCTACGCACTTCAGCACTCGGCGGTCACATTCTGTGAGCTTGTGAGGCCTACCACTTCGTGGCTGAGCCGTTGTTGCTCCTAGACGTTTCCACTTCCCAATAACAGCAATTACAGTTGACCAGGGCAGCTCTAGCAGGGCAGAAATTTGACATTGATTAAGACATTAATGAGCGAGCTAGGACGGATGTAGTCAATATAACTATTTATTCAGCAGTTTTAAAAAGTACAGCGACAGAATTCAGAACATGGGCTGTTCTTACAGTGTTCTCCATGTACACCAAGTAAGAACTGTAGGATAATCTTACAATATTTGATGATTACATTTCTCTAAAACAAGTTATAGGCTACATGTGCACCACCAAGTCAGAACAGTAGGCGAAATTAAGACAGGGAAAATAGACCAAATTATTACGGTGAGGTACACTGGCTACCAACAGCTTATTACACAACATACAGTTAGTATTACTTTCTTAGCTACAGTATACATATCTCCCTGGCATATTACATAATTTATGTAGCAGCGTACAAGACATTTTTGGACTCACCTTGTTGTGCTGTGCTCACTTGAACAGGAAGGTGGTGCTGCAGTCCTTTGTGGGCAAATTTTTTCATCAAACTTTGTCATCAAAGTCTGTCATTCTCTGGATTTATGGTGCTTTCAAGAAAACTGGGAATTCGGGAAAAAAGGTCATAGCTCTAGAAAGAGGCCCAAGTTCCCGACTTACAATTCCGAGATGGATGACCGTTCAAAACATATTTTCCCAGTCTGAGCTCGTTTTTCCCCGAGATTCCCAGTTGTCTCGAACTCATTGAAAATAGATTTCCCAGTTCCGAGTTAACAGTTGTTTTTGAACGTGGCAGAAATTATGCTGAATTGACAGCACGGCCAATGTTGAATGTTTATCATTTTAAGCTTGGAAAAGAGACCCTTAAACCCAGACTTGGGACCATGCACCCACTCCACTGAATAGCGGGCTAGTGATTGCTTAGCAATGCTTGCAGTTGGCCACTGATTCTTTCCAAACCAGTCATTGTTGAATTAGCGATTTCCAACTTGTTGTGTAATGTTTATGTCCAAAGGCCGATGAGCACCAATACATTTTATCTATAATTTCTCTTCATATGTGAAGGATTGAAAAGGATTTGCCAGTAGATTGTCGACTTGATTCATGATGATAACTGCTAGCCAAGATTTTGAAAGTATGATGTTGACATGATCAGTCCAATCAAATTTACTGTACATATAATGTGATTTGACATCATTGTATCTGTAGCCAATGACCCTGAACCTTCTTGGACGGGCACTTCTAATGTAACTCTATGGCAGCATCCAAGGGGCTTGAGTTTTCCAGCGCTACCCTGAGATTATGCAGTGACTTAGTGTCCCCATGAGTGACAGAACACAGAGCCAATCATGGTGCAACTAGAGAATATTGCCAACCCCTACCCTCCGTATTTTCCGCTGGCTGCCCCACCACCACAGAAAGCACTGAGCTAGGCTGAAACACCTGTATTTTGGAGCTGCCTTACTCAAGAACGCAAAAAAGAGACCATGTTTGTATGCGGCTTTATTATTATTTTTATATTTTTTACATTGTTTGGGAACTGAAATGTGACACATATTAATGCCAAAATAACATGCAAAACAGGCAACCCCCCCAAAAAACTAATATTTTAGTTATGTTTTTTTAGCTAAAAATGTGGGACTCAAAACAGGTGGGGCTCTGCTCCACCTGCCCTAAATGAGGGGTCGCCACTGGCAAAAAGTAGGTCATATCAAGTAACATTTCACCTGGGAAATCCCTCTTTCCCTAAATATAGTGAGTTGTGTATATCAACAAAGTTGCAGCTGATGTGTGAAATACAGTAGACCATCTAGGAAACCATCAAACTAAAATGTGGCAAGACAGGATTCCTGCTTTGTCTGTTATCTTCAGCGGCTGCAGCTGTAGAGTTGAGCCGTCCTGGTCTCCGACGCAGGTTCCTGAGGCGTTCCTCAAGGAAACCAGTAGAAGTAGCATCATCTAAGGGTGTACCAAGCATCCTTGAACATAAAAGCCTTCTTTTTTTTTTTTGAAAGACCCCTTTGTGTTCAATGTGGCTAGGATTTGGTCAAACCAATCAAAAAGTATTACACCTTCAAGGGCACCATTTTGATGGAAATAGCAGAGTTCATGCATGATAGATAATACAGTGAGTTTCAAAATGAAAAACCTAACTTACAGTTTTTACCCATCTGAATCCTTAAGGCAAGGAACTGTTCCACTAATGAACATGACAATTGTCTTTCTCTCAGGTTTAGTGCTGAAAGAAAAGAGTGTTAAACAGAAAAGACAATATTAATAAAAGATGCAATGTTTACAAAACAATCACAGTCACAATTCCCGTCATTAGTACAATAATATTTTGGAGATAAATACACAATGCAGAGACAGAGGATGAGAGGTCAGAACAGTACTAATGATCAAGGGAAATAGTGTTTTTTTCTGTAATAGGGGATTAATGCGGAGACATGGGAGGAATCTGTCTACATATTGAGTCTGAAATAGGATACTTGTTGTTTGGCCATTGGCCCAGTTTTATTGCAAGTTATTCTAATTGGTCAACCACAGGCTAGGGCTGGGTTATAAACTACATCCCGTCCCTTTGTTCACTGGAGAGAATCACAGGAGAGCACCACTGGAGAGAATCACAGGAGAGAATCACTGGAGAGAATCACATGAGAGCATCACTGGAGAGAATCACTGGAGAGAATCACAGGAGAGCATCACTGGAGAGAATCACTGGAGAGAATCACAGGAGAGCATCACTGGAGAGAATCACAGGAGAGAATCACAGGAGAGCATCACAGGAGAGAATCACAGGAGAGAATCACAGGAGAGAATCACTGGAGAGAATCACATGAGAGCATCACTGGAGAGAATCACAGGAGAGCACCACTGGAGAGAATCACTGGAGAGAATCACTGGAGAGAATCACAGGAGAGCACCACTGGAAAGAATCACATGAGAGCATCACTGGAGAGAATCACAGGAGAGCATCACTGGAGAGAATCACAGGAGAGCATCACTGGAGAGAATCACAGGAGAGCATCACTGAAGAGAATCACAGGAGAGCATCACTGAAGAGAATCACAGGAGAGCATCACTGAAGAGAATCACAGGAGAGCACCACTGGAGAGAATCACAGGAGAGAATCACTGAGGACAGGGGAGCATGACCATCTACTTCCAAACATGATTTGTCCTATTTGAATAAACCTATTTTCCTCCCCCTGATTTGCTTTGGGGTCTGTATTATTAAAGAACAACATCAACTGCTAACATTTGGTGCCGTGACCCGGATGAATTGATCTCAACAACAACAAGAACAACGTATCAACTGTGTGTTGATCTAGAAGAAAGAGAGAAGGCTGAGCCCAACCCACTTTGAGGAGTCAACTCTTAATCTCCTGATTGATGGCATAAGTGCTGGGTGAGTCTATTTTAAAAGAACCAAATCAGGGTAAAATTAGTGCGTGCAATGAGTGATACAGTGGGGAGAACAAGTATTTGATACACTGCCGATTTTGCAGGTTTTCCTACTTACAAAGCATGTAGAGGTCTGTAATTTTTATCACAGGTACACTTCAACTGTGAGAGACGGAATCTAAAACAAAAATCCAGAAAATCACATTGTATCATTTTTAAGTAATTAATTTGCATTTTATTGCATGACATAAGTATTTGATACATCAGAAAAGCAGAACTTAATATTTGGTACAGAAACCTTTGTTTGCAATTACAGAGATCATACGTTTCCTGTAGTTCTTGACCAGGTTTGCACACACTGCAGCAGGGATTTTGGCCCACTCCTCCATACAGACCTTCTCCAGATCCTTCAGGTTTCGGGGCTGTCGCTGGGCAATACGGACTTTCATCTCCCTCCAAAGATTTTCTATTGGGTTCAGGTCTGGAGACTGGCTAGGCCACTCCAGGACCTTGAGATGCTTCTTACGGAGCCACTCCTTAGTTGCCCTGGCTGTGTGTTTCGGGTCGTTGTCATGCTGGAAGACCCAGCCACAACCTATCTTCAATGCTCTTACTGAGGGAAGGAGGTTGTTGGCCAAGATCTCGCGATGCATGGCCCCATCCATCCTCCCCTCAATACGGTGCAGTCGTCCTGTCCCCTTTGCAGAAAAGCATCCCCAAAGAATGATGTTTCCACCTCCAAGCTTCACGGTTAGGATGGTGTTCTTGGGGTTGTACTAATCCTTCTTCTTCCTCCAAACACGGCGAGTGGAGTTTAGACCAAAAAGCTCTATTTTTGTCTCATCAGACCACATGACCTTCTCCAATTCCTCCTCTGGATCATCCAGATGGTCATTGGCAAACTTCAGACGGGCCTGGACATGCGCTGGCTTGAGCAGGGGGACCTTGCGTGCGCTGCAGGATTTTAATCCATGACGGCGTAGTGTGTTACTAATGGTTTTCTTTGAGACTGTTGTCCCAGCTCTCTTCAGGTCATTGACCAGGTCCTGCCGTGTAGTTCTGGGCTGATCCCTCACCTTCCTCATGATCATTGATGCCCCACGAGGTGAGATCTTGCATGGAGCCCCAGACCGAGGGTGATTGACCGTCATCTTGAACTTCTTCCATTTTCTAATAATTGCGCCAACAGTTGTTGCCTTCTCACCAAGCTGCTTACCTATTGTCCTGTAGCCCATCCCAGCCTTGTGCAGGTCTACAATTTTATCCCTGATGTCCTTACACAGCTCTCTGGTCTTGGCCATTGTGGAGAGGTTGGAGTCTGTTTGATTGAGTATGTGGACAGGTGTCTTTTATACAGGTAACGAGTTCAAACAGGTGCAGTTACTATAGGTAATAAGTGGAGAACAGGAGGGCTTCTTAAAGAAAAACTAACAGGTCTGTGAGAGCCGGAATTCTTACTGGTTGGTAGGTGATCAAATACTTATGTCATGCAATAAAATGCGAATTAATTACTTAAAAATCATACAATGTGATTTTCTGGATTTTTGTTTTAAATTCCGTCTCTCACAGTTGAAGTGTACCTATGATAAAAATTACAGACCTCTACATGCTTTGTAAGTAGGAAAACCTGCAAAATCGGCAGTGTATCAAATACTTGTTCTCCCCACTGTATGTATCTGTGATGTACAAGGGGTCGATTCCTTTGTTCTGTTACAGACTTCCTTTGTTCTCTATGAAAAGGTTTGAGGCCTTTGTCTTTGTTCTCTATTATAGGGGTTCAAGTTCTCTATTAAAAGGTTAGAGTCTTTTTTTTTTGGTGAAACTTTCTTGTTGCATAGAAGTGAGTTGCTAGTTGAGTAGCAATTGTTACACGTGTGGTTAACGTAGGCCTTCAAGAAACTTTTTGAAGTGAACACAAGTTTTTATGGGTAGCCAGGCCCTACAGAAACATATTGGGTTCTAGAAGAGGTTTGAGTCCTTAAAAGGGGTTACATTTTGGGGTTAACTAAATATATAAACATATATATATATATATACAGTATATTATACAGCTTTGAAGTTAATATAATGTCATTGTTAAGTGAGAAAACCACTCACTGTCTAGTGATATGAAGAACCATTTCAAAGTAGAGAAGTGTAGGCAAGAGATAATAAAGAAATATTCCGTCATTGTTGACAAAGATGGAATATGGAATCTGTCTGATATATAAAAAGCTTGGGGGAAAATTCAGAGGATGTCTAACTCACTGACAAAAACAAGATGGTCTTTAACTGTTTTAGCCAAAGTAAGAAAATGGGATGAGAAATTATTTCTGGAGAATCATGACAGGACATTGAAGAGAGATGAGGATAGTTTGAAAGCTCTTGGTGAGCAGATCAAAACCTTGAAAGAAGAAATTCAACAATTACAGACAAGGGTCGTAAAAACAAACTTGACCCCCATCTGTGGACCACTTGTTCCCTCAATCTATCCTCAGGCTGAGTTGTGCAAGGCAGATCAGGTTTCAAGCATCTGGTCAGCACTGCCTGGCTTTGAATCAACAGATACTGACTTTGGTGACGAACGGATGGTAATAGAGGGGAGGTACGTGAGGCAACGTTGGCTCCCTCTGCTGGCCATACGGGAGCTGGGCACCCCGACACGGACAGCTCTAAGTGGAGGTAATTAGAGGAAAGTGCCAACCAGCCGTGGAGGCTGAATAAAAGGAGCACGACCGCACCCCGTGAGAGAGAACGGCGAGAGACGGACACCAAGGAAAAGAGAGAAGAAGGACCGAGCTAAACCTAAGTGATTTCTTTGATATGTTTATTTTCTGTCTTAGTAAAGTTGTTTTTGCGGACTAAAGCCTCCCTGTCTCTGTGTCAATCTCTGCACGCTCAACCCAACAACACACGGTTTCCCACAATGTGTTCTTTAAGGGTCTGACCAATGCAACCACCAATTGGGGAGAGATAACCAAATGTGTTCAAAAACTGAAAGAACCGTTTGTTGAATTTGAAGAAAGGTTTAGAGCAGTGGTGGTTGGACACAGTGGGTTACCTGACTTTGTTTCAAATCTATTTCTTATTGTAACAGCAAGTACAATATGCCCTTTGTGTTTTATAGAAATGGAAAGTGTTTAATGTGAATGATTTTATGCTTACTGCTAATGGATTTTATAATGTCTATTTTTTTCCTGTTTTTATTGTATTCTAAGACATTTTAAGTATATTTATTTTTAAAAATGGTCTAGGGGAGTATAAGAACATTTCGAAGATAAATACACAATGCAGAGACAGAGGATGAGAGGTCAGTACAGTACTAATGATCAAGGGAAATAGTGTTTTTTCTGTATTGGGGGATTAATGTGGAGACATGGGAGGAATCTGTCTATATATTGAGTCTAAAATAGGATACTTGTTGTTTGGCCATTGGCCCAGATTTTTTGCAAGTTTTTCTAATTGGTCAACCACAGGCTAGGGCTGGGTTATACACTACATCCTGTCCCTGTGTTCACTGGAGAGAATCACAGGAGAGCATCACTGGAGAGAATCACAGGAGAGCATCACTGGAGAGAATCGCAGGAGAGCATCACTGGAGAGCATCACTGGAGAGAATCACAGGAGAGCATCACTGGAGAGAATCACAGGAGAGCATCACTGAGGACAGGGGAGAATGACCATCTACTTCCAAACATGATTTGTCCTATTTGAATAAACCTATTTTCCTCCCCCTGATTTGCTTTGGGGTCTGTATTATTAAAGAATAACATCAACTGCTAACATTAGGACCATTAATGATGTAACTACTGCAGAACACACGTTTCTCCAAACCTCTGGATGTGGTGTGAAATCAACACCCTGACCATGGATTATGTCTGCAGACCCTGGTTCGATTCCATGCTGTATCACAACCGGACGTGATTGGGAGTCCCATAGGGCGGTGCACAATTAGCCCAGCGTCGCCCGGGTTTGGCTGCGGTAGGCCGTCATTGTAAATAAGAATTTGTTCTTAACTGACTTGTCTAGTTAAATAAAGGTTAAATAGTCTGCTAAAATGTAATGCAAAGCCCTGCATTGAGGCTGGCCACGGTGACCTTTGCCCTCCGGTGTTTGTCTATGTTCAAAACGGTTCCATTTGAGTCTTACACTTGATCTGCAGCCAATAAGAGAACTTACGAATGATGCCACAACAGGTTCTGCTGGTATATGATGCAGAGCCTTAAAGAAGAATATAGAAAAGTAATCAGTCACTGTTTTCATATAGTCAAACTACGTGGTAGATAATACATACAGCCCTCCTGACAGCATAAGGAAGTGGAGGCCATGTTGAGATGGTGTACTGCACTTAGATGTGTGAAGAGATCTTTACAGTTATCGGCAACTTTTTTTATTCTAAAATAAACCCCATCCTTATCTACCATGCATTTACTGTTAACCAATCTATGTGATGCAGGGCTCTACAGTGTGAACATTTTACTCCCATACTGTATGTGTCAAAAAATAGATGTGAAAAACTGAAAAAAGTAAAGTATTAGTAAGTGTGAGTTGTGCTTTACATCAAAAAATTGCTGGTTACTAGTTATTTTCAAAATATTTGGTTTTCTGCAGTTTGGTTTCATAGAGGTATCTAATCACACAAACTTCTACGAGTCCCATAAAGCCCAGCTCAAGCAACAACAGTACTTGGCGGGAGCTGGGCGCACTGAGTGAAGTGCTGAAAGAAACATTTTTAGAAGCACACAGGCACAAATGTTGATCTAACTTAACCACAAGTCTACTAAAGTGTGACTGTCCTTGTGTTCCTTGGCTATTTAGATCAATTTGTTCACACGCTAATTTGTTTTTCAATGTTAGTTTAAGCTTGCTCTACTGCTAGTGAATCGACACGTCAAAGAATCTGATCTCCCACAGACAGACGTGTGAGTCCCACCAGAGTATTTGAGCGTTTTTATTCGACAAGTGTTTTTATGATAAATGACTAACAGTTGACGAATAAAATGTTTTATTCAACAAGAGTTTGTCATTTATTATGATAAAATCACTCTTCCTCAAATATTTTCATTGTGCTCCTAAAATTATTTGGGACATGTGCTCCTTGTAAAAAATGTCAGCGTAGAGCCCTGTGATGAGGCCACTTTTTGGGAAACAGCGAGGCATTAGTGGATCGATCTGGCATAATGAAAACTAGTGGAACCCCTTCTCTCAGGCCAAACGTGCTGGTTATCGTGTGAGATAGTGGCCGTTGTTGCTATGAGAAGAGTAACCAGTGGAACACAAACAACATTGTAAATACAACCTATATTTATCTGTTTATTTATTCTCCTTTTCATATTTCAACTATTTGCACATTGTTACAACACTGTACATACCCATTAACATAACATTTCAAATGTCTATATTCTTTGAAAACTTTTTGAGTAATGTTTAGGGATTGTTTATTTCCCCTGTTTATTTCCTTTTAATTATTGTCTATTCAATTTGCTTTGGCAATGTAAACATATGTTTCCCACACCAATAAAGCCCTTTGAATTTCATGTAATTGAATAGTGGGGCAGCTAAGAAAAAAAACATATTTTTTTTTGCATTTTGTGATAAAAGCACCAACTTTGGCACAAATGTAGATTCATGGTCCCTGAAAATATTTGGATATGGAGCCAACAGAGCTTCAGCCCCTGGGGAGCATGGCAGACATTTTTCAAAATGGCCCCTGATGGTACCATTATGTTACAATTCAAAAGGAGTATTTTAAGATAAAGGCTCCAAATTCAGCACAGAGTTAGATTGATTTATGGACCCTGAAAATACTATATGTACAGACACCACAGATTAGGCCCATGGGGACCATGGCATCTTACACTTTGGCCACTGTTGGTAATATACGTTACAGTTGCCTTTTTTTTTAGATAAACGCACCAAATGTGGCACAGAGGTAGATTCAATTACCCTTAAAAGACCCCAATTAGTCAAGATGATATACTGTATATTATGTACATCTAACATAGCTACGCGCAATGCATTCTGGGGTATGCCAAACACAAATGTGATTCACATTTTCAAACAGTCCATTTATATTTTCCAACGGGGCCGTACATTTGGGTGAGGTTTTTATAAAGTTCTATATGTAAGATGGTTAAATAAAGAGCAAAATGATAGATTATTATTATATTATTTGTGCCCTGGTCCTATAAGAGCTCTTTGTCACAACCCGGCTTGTGGAAAGTGACAAACTCACACTCATTCTTATGTTTAATAAATGTATCGTATAGTGTGTGTGGCAGGCTTACAATGATGGCAAAAAACAACATTTGAGAGTGCGCTGACCCTGGTGCTAGAGGGGGTACAGCTGGAGGTTGAATGTTTGAAGGGGTACGGGACTATAACAAGTTTGGGAACCACTGATCTACACCATACACTTGAATAAAGGGTGTCCGGTCAGGTCCAAGCCACTAGTAAATTAGCTGGTTAGTTCCAGGGCTTTTATTAATGCTGTACCTTCTCCTTATGATAAAAACACTCTTCTTCAAAGGGTGGATACTGTTGCTGTGTTCGGAAGCACTGACCCAATAATTATTATTTTGAATGATTAGGTTGGAGGTCCCTTAGAGTGCAGGAAGTGATGGGACACCTCATAGGAGCTTAACTGCCGTAGTGGACAGTTTGATTCTACAAGTGGACAGAACACTAGTCTGTCACAGGGCCTTGCCCCCACTCTAGTTGCTTAATGCTGCGGTGGCTCCAAGCAGAGACGGTCTCATTTTTACTGTCTTAGGTACGGCTTGGCTGGGAATCTAAATAAGAACCTTCCAATCACAGGGCAAACACTCTAACCAAAAAGCCACTGAGTTGGATATATACTGCATGGCCTTTAATGTGTTACATTTGCAGAACATATTCAGCTGAAATTAGAAAAACTAATGTGTCACTTTATACTCCCTCTCTGGCCTCTAGGTCACCAGGCTGCTCAATATCCAGCACACCTGTCACCATCGTCAAGCACACCTGTCACCATCGTCAAGCACACCTGTCACCATCGTCAAGCACACCTGTCACCATCGTCAAGCACACCTGTCACCATCGTCAAGCACACCTGTCACCATCGTCAAGCACACCTGTCACCATCGTCAAGCACACCTGTCACCATCGTCAAGCACACCTGTCACCATCGTCAAGCACACCTGTCACCATCGTCAAGCACACCTGTCACCATCGTCAAGCACACCTGTCACCATCGTCAAGCACACCTGCGCCTTATTGACACTCACCTGGACTCCATCACCTCCTTGATTATCTTCCCTATATCTGTCCCTCCCCTTGGTTCTTTCCTCAGGTGTTATTGACTCTGTTTCATGTCGGTGCGTTGTTTTGTGTTTATTTATTAAAACACTCCCTGTACTTGCTTCCTGACTCTCGGCGCACTCGTTACATCATGAAACAGGTTGAAAGTAAAATATTTTGTGCCAGGCACAGTTCTGACAAACACAGCTTGAGAGAATTGTCCACAGCAATTGTGAACTATTCCAACTTAATGGGCTGTGATATTTTCCCAGTTACAGCTGTATTTAGTTTGAATATGCTCCTGCTATGGGCGTTGCAAAGTAGCTTTCGCAGCCATTTGTTTACATGCTCATGTTACTGGTAGGATTGTGAACCCCAGTCATTTGTTTACATGCTCATGTTACTGGTAGGATGTGAACCCCAGTCATTTGTTTACATGCTCATGTTACTGGTAGGATGTGAACCCCAGTCATTTGTTTACATGCTCATGTTACTGGTAGGATGTGAACCCCAGTCATTTGTTTACATGCTCATGTTACTGGTAGGATGTGAACCCCAGTCATTAGACCAAAACAAATATTTAGTATTTGGCCAAGAGTGGTTGTAAGTTACAGGCAGGGCTACTTCATCACTAGAACATTTTAACTCACCTCTGCTACACTTATCCTAAAAAAATATAGAATAAAATGTTTGGCTTAATGACTGCGTTTCTCGCTATAACTGTAATATCCTGTGTTACTGTCAAACCTTTTGGTTTTCAGGAGATCCAGGGCCAGAAATATGGGCAAGAAGTGTATTAATTTTAAAAGGCAATTACTTTTTGTAGATTAAAGATTTGTAAAATAGTGGTACAGTCTGCAGCCTTTTAGTAAAATGGCTGACACAGCCCCCAGGGGCCAAATCTGTGGGGGTTCCATATCTAAATCTTTTCAGGGTACCTACATTTACCTCTGTGTCAAATTTGGTGTGTTCATCTCAAAATAGGTCAACTGTAAATTGTATTACTGTCTGTGGCCATTTCATAAGATGACCACCACACCCCTGGGGGGGTCCATAAGCCTACCTCTGTTCCAAATTGTACCTCTCTTCTGAATTGTAAGATAATGGTAGACCAACCGTTGGTGGCCATTTTGAAAAATGACTGCCACACCCCCCAGGGTCCAAATCTGGAGTGGCTCTATATCTGAATCTTTTCAGCTGGGTAGGTAGCCTAGCAGTTAAGAGCGTTGGGCCAGTAACCAAAAGGTTGCTGGTTTGAATCCCAGAACAGACTATGTGAGAAATCTGTTGATGTGCCCTTTAGCAAAACATTCAACCCTAACTGCTCTGGATAAGAGTTTCTACTAAAATGTCAACATTTAACAGAAATCTATCGCTGTGCAAAATGTAGTGCTTTTATCACAAAATGCATGATTGTTCCGGATTTTTCAGCTTAAAAGCTTGATGAGAAGATCCAGGGCCATGCACAGAGCTTTTTGGGTGCATGTGCTCAAACAAAAAAAATGGCACCTCAAAAATAAAATTTCCTGCAACTGTGGTCACAGACTTGTTGAGAAAGTATTACAAACAAAAGGGGAAAGCAGCACAATCTTAACAATTCGAGGAGTAAAGTATTTTGCGAAACTATTTTGAAAACGGAATATATTCTGCACTCATTAACAATAACCAACACAATTCCAGTCCTAATAGGTGTAAGATGTACTGTACTACATCGAACCTAACTCCTAATGGATCCTGTCATTACAGCCATAAAGGTGACGTTTTTTCAAAACGCAAGACAGGCTACAGAAATAAAGTGCATTTTACACCTGCATTTGGAGCTGAAAGTCATTCATGTTAGCAGCCAATAACAAGTAGGTATACATTATGTCTTTGGAGTCCAGAGCAAGTTAAATCATGCAACCGTACGGCCTGCTTGTAGCAGAGGTTGCAGGATCGGATGCAGAGCATGTTCTGTCTGCACCATCACGTTGGAGGGTGTTTTCTATGGTGTTTATTCTATACAAGAGCAAGGTCATGTTGATTATGAAGTCTTCACTTCAGCTTCACTCTGTAGCATACAGCTCCATTCGGCGCATAGTAAGTAATGCCTAATTTGGCTCACTAGTACTCTATAGTATCACACTCAGAAACACATAACAGCAGCGCCATCTAGTGGCTTGGCGACATCTCGTAACATCTTCCTTTACCCCACAAACGAAGATAACTACTCTTCGAGTCATTAACAGGACTGTGGTCAGACCCTTGCCAGTGAAAACATTACACTGGTAACAAAAACATATAACTAACTGTGTCTCATTCAGTACCTTCAATAAGCATCAACTTTAAAGTCAATAAGCAGACTACCCTCTTCCTTCAGGCAGTGGGGCTGCTTCCATATCAGCATCCTCTACGTGTGGCCGCTATGTCTTACAGATAAGTAAAGGGTCATCTTAGGAAAAGCAATTTATGTGCCATTTGCACAGATATCAGCAAAACCGCATCTATCACAGTGCACAGGAGTCCAGTCATTAGAACAAGCCCGTTCTCAGAAATGAAAATGTCACCAAACTCATGCGCACTGTGATAGATGCGGTTTTGCTGATATCTGTGCAAATGGCACATATCAGCTGACAACTTCAACCGTTCAAATCTAGATCCCAATGCGGCGGGTTAGAATTATGATTTCTATAGGAAATACTAAAACATCACACTAACATGTTGATCAGACCAGACATCGCGTGCGCGAGCGTCGCAAAATAAATTTAGAAATCCATGTTATTCAATTATTGCACCCACACTGCTCGCGCGCGCCAACAAGCGTCTGCGACACCAAGGGCTAAAATAGAAGTCGTTCCTATTTCTGACGCAGATCGCGCTGAAAGTCATCTCCTCATTGGTTTATAGAAGCAGGTACCCACGTGCCATCTCCTCATTGGTTATACCCACGTGGGTGATTGAAAGACGAACTTTGTTGCCGGTTGTCGTGGTAATACAATGAAAGTTTAGATGCAATCACCATATAAGTTCAAAGATGAAAAAGCCTGGAAGGAGGAGAGATGACTAGAAACGATTCGTTTGGCCGTTTTATGTGTGGATGAATTGTCGGAGTAGAGGTCCTTGTGCATTTCAGGTAAAATAACAACTCAATGTTTATATCCCAGGACAAATTAGCTAGCAACAGCAAGCTAGCTAAATAGGACATGTTTAATGCTTTTCAACCTGTCCCCAAATTAATGGCATTGGTTCAGAGTTTGTTTTGATATTTTAACCTGCGTGTTGTGATCGCGTTTGGTGTGGGGGTAAAATAAATGTATGCACGATAGCGCACGATGGCGCACGCGCGCAGCCGGTTTGGGTTCCGTGTTAGATGATATATTAGGACATGCTGGTAAAGTTCTTTCAAAATGTAGACACATTTCAGCTAATTGAACCCTGCAGACTGTCCTCAGACAACACAAAACAATACTAGGCAAACAGTATACCTTAGAAGTTGAAACGGTGTAATCGCCAAATCCTACCCAAGTCTATTTTTATAGATTTTTTACTCAGGAACCAGGTATGGATCCTGAGTTAATTAAGCAATAAACATTCCATCATGCTTAGGGTCATGTATAAATAAGTCCAGTTGCCCACCATGGCTAGAAGAAGAGATCTCAGAGACTTTGAAAGAGGGGCCATGAACACTTATGGGAGATTCTGGAGTGGTCGCCGAGACAGCGTTTTCCACCACCATCAACAAAACACCAAACGATGGAATTTCTCGTGGAAGAATTGTGTCGCATCCCTCCAATAGGGTTCCAGACAACTGTAGAATCTATGCCAAGGTAATCTATGCCAAGGTGGATTGAATCTGTTCTGGTGGCTTGTGGTGCCACAACGCCCTATTAAGACACTTCATGTTGGTGTTTCCTTTATTTTGTCAGTTATCTACAGTATATATTAGCCTATTATCTACACTTCATCTGATATCATGGTCTCGCTTGCCCTCTACTGGTCTAGAGCTATAGAATCCTGATGAGTACTCTTGCTAAAAGCCAAAATATGTTGGTCTTAGTGTCCTCCTTTTACATCTAGAAGCGTCAAATCTGTGAGTTAATGTCTTTTTAGGGCTTATTTTATATAGCCAAATATAGGTGGGATTCACAGGAGGCTGCAGAGGGGAGAACAGCTAGGCAAGTCAATTAAGAACAAATTCTTATTTACAATGACGGCCTACCGGGGAACAGTGGGTTAACTGCCTTGTTCAGGGGAATTTTTACGACAGGTATTTTTACCTTGTCAGCTCGGGGATTCGATCCAGCGACCTTTCGGTTACTGGCCCAACGCGCTAACCACTAGGCTATCTGCTCTAACCACTAGGCTACCTGCCATCCCAGGTGTTTGAATGAGTGTGGACATATTGTGGTTGACGGTTTGATTTGCTTGGGGAAAAGTTGTGAATACCACCTTAGTGGTGTGGATGACAATAATGGTCAAAATGATGAATGAAGTGATTAAATGAAATTAAGTAATTGGTAGTTAATTCATGTCTGAGTTTTTTGCATTGATTAATATGATCTACCCCACAAGTTGGAGTAAGTGCTTCATCATAGATCATGAAGCATAGTTACTTTGGTGGTGCAACAGCGGTCTCTACTGGTCATAATATATAATTCCTGACATGATTATTAAGTTCTCTCCCATCTACAATGGGGGAAAACACAGATTACCCCTGCCTCGGTAATGTGACACACACACACACACACACACACACACACACACACACACACACACACACACACACACACACACACACACACACACACACACACACACACACACACACACACACACACACACACACACACACACACACACACACACACACACACACACACACACACATCAAGTCAAATGTATTTATATAGCCCTTCTTACATCAGCTGATATATCAAAGTGCTGTACAAACTAATGACTATATACAGTAAACAATTAATATACTGAGCTATATTGTATGCTCAATATTTTTGGGGGAAATTATTTTATACTAATACATTTGCACATTTGAAAGATTTTGTTTAACAAGTAATACTTTTTTTTCCTCAAGAAAGGTAGGGCTCAAATTATTGACACCCCTAAATATTCGTATAAATAAAGTGTAGTATTTGGTCCCATATTCCTAGCACGCAATGACTACATCAACCTTCTGACTCTACAAACCTGTTGGATGCATTTGTTTTTTGTTTTGTTTGAGTTTCAGATTAATTTGTGCTCAAAAAGAAATGAATGGTAAATAATGTATTGTGTCTTTTTGGAGTCACATTTTTTTTAATGGTTAATGAGAATAGAATATGTTTCTCAACACTTCTACATAAATGTAGATACTACCATGATTACACATAGTCCTAAATGAATCGTGAATAGTGATGAGTGAGAAAGTTACAGAAGGTTAAAGGTCATACCCCCAAGACATGCTAACCTCTCGTCATAACCAATAACAGAGGAGTTTGGTCTTGGGGGCGTGACCATTACCTTTATGAGGAAAACAGTATTACTTGTAAAACCAAATCTTTCTGTACTACTATAAAATAATATACTTTCTCCATTTTCTGTTGTTGTTGTAATTATCGAACCCCAATGTAGATTGATAGCTGTATCTGTAGAAGAAGTATATCAACAAGATAGCTGTATCTGTGTTGATCTCGTGGCACGTAGACTGGGAGGATGCACCTCACTGAACCAGGAAGAGAGAGAAAGAGAGAGACAGCAGAGAGAGAGAGCGAGAGAGACAAATGCTTTGAACAATTTTTTTAACGACTTTATTATTTAGCTATTTGTGTATATTTTTGTTTAGGAGAGCTTGCACGTAACCATTTCACTGTAGTTTACACCCTGTACCCATTAATGAACATCAAAGAGGTGTATATTTTTTCTTTACAACGGCAGGGGGTGCACCGTTCCTGGAGGTACTGCAATACCAGGTCGATGCGTGGAGTGGACGGAGCAAGCCCCTATTCCAAAAATCAATTTAATATATGGTCCCCAGATAGGGGACGTATCAGATATTAAACTGATAAGAACAGATTTTTTTTTTTTTTTTTTTTGGAAAAAGATTTTTTATTTTCATTTCTCATTAAAATACAATTACAAAATCAGTGCATTACATTACATCGATTCATAAAAACAGTATCCAAAAGTAGTGTAACAATATAACAATAGCAAAACTACTCAATAAAGTGCTGTTCTGCAGAACCTGACCAGTATTATTACATTCAAGTTTAACTTGCCTCTAACGATCTCCAAAAAACAATACAAAGAATTCTATAAATACAAACATATACATATACCAAAGTGAATTCTGAATTAACCTCAGTGTATACAAATATGTACAAAGGCTTAGCCTACATTTCAATTGGCTCTAAAAACATTTACAGTGAAGGGTAAATCCCTTTCCATTTCTGTTTCACAGATACAATGCCCCACTTATCTATTTCGAATTCTATTCTTTTCCAAATGTCCTGTTTTATAAATTCAACTAATCCCGTCGGTGACCACTTGAGGGTGTCATTGACCGCACCACATCTGGCCTCCCAAAGTTTGGTCTTGATAAGGGACACCAGAGTCACTAATGCTAATAATTGCACCCTTTCCACATTTTTTAGTTCAAGTTTGGCTACCCCTTCATAATCAATGTTTTTTAAAATCTCAAAAAATTGTTTAATTTTTCTCCAAACTAATTTGACAAAGGAACATTCCCATAGAACATGGGGAATTGTTTCAATTGCAAAACAATTGTCCCTGGGACAAAATTTATTCAGGGTCAAATTATGATCATATAATGTTGATCGGACTGGAAGACGTCTGTGTAAAACAAGCCAATTAAAATCTTTCAGTCTGTTGTCTAAACCTTTTAATTGTGTCCGTAGCCAGGTGGAAGGCGATATTGGTAATCTGTCTCTAGGACTACAATTTTCTATTAATTTCGCGTATAGCAATCTGTGGTTGATTACGTTTTCTTTTACTTTGCAGACAGGGGTTTTCTTTGCCCATTCCACTATTTTCTTAAAATGTAATGGGACAATTTCAGCTTTTGGCTTACTATTATCCCATTCCACCATGAACCTTAACGGTACTGACAGCCAGAATTTGATTAAAATGTGACATTTGTGTACAGTCGACGACAAAAGACAACAAACATTTGAATAAAACAACGCATCTAGCTTGAGAGGAATATGAGGGAAATCCCTTCCACCAGCCTCTATAGGCTGGTACATCCGATCTCTACGGATGTACTCATATCCCCCCCAAAAGAAATTAAACAGTGCCCGTATGAAAGTTTTTCTGAGAGACACCGGCATGGGAAACACATAGGCAAGGTGAAGTAATGAAGGCAGAATGTCCGCCTTCAGCACTAACACCTTCCCACTAAAGGATAGTCGCCTCCCTTTCCACAGTCCCAATCTTTTATTAAGCGATAATAGTTTTTCTTTCCAATTAAACATGTCATCTTTAATTTCGTTTCCGAAAGATATCCCAAGCACTACCATTGGTCCTGTGCACACAGTCAAACCACATAACTGATCGGTTCTCCATTTCCACTGTCCCATATATTTTATTTCTGTTTTATTCTTGTTTATCTTTGACCCAGAGGCAACAGAGAAATCATCAATGACTTTGATAGACTCTTTCAAGCTTGATCTTACCCAAAAGGCCGAGAAGCGATACCCACAATGGTTTCGGGAGGAAGGTGCCGTTCTCAGACACGTCAAATTTGTTACCGGTTACACCAAAATGAACTCTGTAAACTTTCCGCCAAATATCAAAGATGATACTCTACAAAAAGGGTGACATAGATTGGGAGTTGATCAACGTCGGGTATAACCACTTTTGACTGTTACAATGTAACACATTGGGAGGTTCCCCAGTCACGGCGTCATCCACCCTCCAATCAGAAACGAGAGAAAGCCTTGTTGAATTAAAACCAGATTAACAGCTACATTGGAATAATAATACATGAAATACTGGTGGGGGAAACAATTTGGAGATAATTATATTGACACTAACATTTGATCTTATATCAAATATCTCTGGTAGCAGTACTGCCACAAGGGAACGGAAGTAATTGTCCACTTGGTGGCGCCAGATGTCCACCGACCGTAGCCTTGTCCCAGCTGTACAACAAGCGTCTAAGGCACTGCATCTCAGTGCTACAGGCGTCACTACAGACACGCTGATTCGAATCTAGGCTGTATCACAACCGGCCGTGATTGGGAGTCCCATAAGGCGCTGCACAATTGGCCCAGCGTCGTCCAGGGTTTGGCCGGTGTAGACCGTCATTGTAAATAAGAATTTGTTCTTAAATTCTTAACTGACTTGCCTAAACATAAAGAGAGAGAGAGAACAAGCGAGAGACAGAGCAGAGAGACAGCAGAGAGAGAGACATAGAGAGAGAGCGAGACATAGAGAGACATAAAGAGAGAGAGACAGACGTTGAGTGAGAGAGACAGCAGAAAGAGAGAGACAGTAGAGACACAGAGAGAGAGAGAGACAGCAGAGGGACAGCAGAGAGAGAGAGAGACAGAGAGAGAGATACATAGAGAGAGCTGTCTTTTTACGTAATCTCATCATTGAGTGTGTTCTATTCACTGTTTCCCAGTGGCTCTTAGAGCTGTGTGTGTGTGTGTGAGATGCCTATTTATTGGGCTCTGCTCTATAATGAGCTAGTTATTATCCTGGGACTTCATCAATTATCTACAGACACAAAGTACGCATGTACAGTATAGTGCTCTACCTTAAACCTGGCCCTATAGAACCAGGGGGAAGGGACGGGGAAGAGGACAGCAGGCCAGGGGGATGGGACGGGGAAGAGGACAGCAGGACAGGGGGATGGGACGGGGAAGAAGACAGCAGGACAGGGGGGTGGGACGGGGAAGAGGGCAGCAGACCAGGGGGATGGGACGGGGAGGGGGCAGCAGGCCAGGGGGATGGGACGGGGAAGAAGACAGCAGGACAGGGGGATGGGACGGGGAAGAGGGCAGCAGACCAGGGGGATGGGACGGGGAGGGGGCAGCAGGCCAGGGGGATGGGACGGGGAGGGGGCAGCAGGCCAGGGGGATGGGACGGGGAGGGGGTAGCAGGCCAGGGGGATGGGACGGGGAAGAGGACAGCAGACCAGGGGGATGGGACGGGGAAGAGGACAGCAGGCCAGGGGGATGGGACGGGGAAGAAGACAGCAGGACAGGGGGATGGGAAGGGGAAGAGGACAGCAGGCCAGGGGGATGGGACGGGGAGGGGGCAGCAGGCCAGGGAGATGGGACGGGGAAGAGGGCAGCAGGCCAGGGGGATGGGACGGGGAGGGGGCAGCAGGCCAGGGAGATGGGACGGGGAAGAGGACAGCAGGCCAGGGGGATGGGACGGGGAGGGGGCAGCAGGCCAGGGAGATGGGACGGGAAGAGGACAGCAGGCCAGGGGGATGGGACGGGGAGGGGGCAGCAGGCCAGGGGGATGGGACGGGGAAGAGGACAGCAGGCCAGGGGGATGGGACGGGGAGGGGGCAGCAGGCCAGGGGGATGGGACGGGAAGAGGACAGCAGGCCAGGGGGATGGGACGGGGAGGGGGCAGCAGGCCAGGGGGATGGGACGGGGAAGAGGACAGCAGGCCAGGGGGATGGGACGGGGAAGAGAACAGCAGGCCAGAGGGATGGGACGGGGAGGGGACAGCAGGCCAGGGGGATGGGACGGGGAAGAGGACAGCAGGCCAGGGGGATGGGACGGGGAGGGGACAGCAGGACTGGGGGATGGGACGGGGAAGAGGGCAGCAGGCCACATGCCACAGCAGGCACATGCCCATTCATCAGATGGACACACTTCCTCTCCCAGACCCCCACATGCATGTGTGTTTGAGTACACACACACACTTCACTCCCCTTCTTGGCTTCCATGGTAACACCCACGGGAACCTTTCCCAAATAGAATATTTCCCCCACGGGAACCACACCTGTTGGCATTCTCACAAACAATCGCAACATTGCTTCAATAATATATAGAACTTTTCTAGCAGCTCTGGTATATAAAGCTTTTTTGAGGTCCTACTCACAATTCATTCTGTGGCATCACAATGACCAAACGATATACTGTATGTGAGGCCCTTGATCATATATTTGATTATGACACTGGTGAGGAGGAGACAGTCCTTGTTAAACTTTGACACAAAGTATCAAATCAAATCAATTTATATAGCCCTTCTTACATCAGCTGATATCTCAAAGTGCTGTACAGAAACCCAGCCTAAAACCCCAAACAGCAAGCAATGCAGGTGTAGAAGCACGGTGGCTAGGAAAAACTCCCTAGAAATGCCAAAACTTAGGAAGAAACCTAGAGAGGAACCAGGCTATGAGGGGTGGCCAGTCCTCTTCTGTCTGTGCCGGGTGGAGATTATAACAGAACATGGCCAAGATGTTCAAATGTTCATAAGTGACCAGCATGGTCAAATAATAATAATCACAGTAGTTGTCGAGGGTGCAACAAGTCAGCACCTCAGGAGTAAATGTCAGTTGGCTTTTCATAGCCGATCATTGAGAGTATCTCTACCGCTCCTGCTGTCTCTAGAGAGTTGAAAACAGCAGGTCTGGGACAGGTAGCACGTCCGGTGAACAGGTCAGGGTTCCATAGCCGCAGGCAGAACAGTTGAAACTGGAGCAGCAGCACGGCCAGGTGGACTGGGGACAGCAAGGAGTCATCATGCCAGGTCGTCCTGAGGCATGGTCCTAGGGCTCAGGTCCTCCGAGAGAGAGAAAGAAAGAGAGGAAGAGAGAGAGAGAGAGAGAGAATTAGAGAGATCATACTTAAATTCACACAGGACACCGGATAAGACAGGAGAAGTACTCCAGATACAGTGGGGCAAAACAGTATTTAGTCAGCCACCAATTGTGCAAGTTCTCCCACTTAAAAAGATGAGAGAGGCCTGTAATTTTCATCATGGGTACACTTCAACTATGACAGACAAAATGAGAAGAAACAAATCCAGAAAATCACATTGTAGGATTTTTAATGAATTTATTTGCAAATTATGGTGGAAAATAAGTATTTGGTCACCTACAAACAAGCAAGATTTCTGGCTCTCACAGACCTGTAACTTCTTCTTTAAGAGGCTCCTCTGTCCTCCACTCGTTTCCTGTATTAATGGCACCGGTTTGAACTTGTTATCAGTATAAAAGACACCTGTCCACAACCTCAAACAGTCACACTCCAAACTCCACTATGGCCAAGACCAAAGAGCTGTCAAAGGACACCAGAAACAAAATTGTAGACCTGCACCAGGCTGGGAAGACTGAATCTGCAATAGGTAAGCAGCTTGGTTTGAAGAAATCAACTGTGGGAGCAATTATTAGGAAATGGAAGACATACAAGACCACTGATAATCTCCCTCGATCTGGGGCTCCACGCAAGATCTCACCCCGTGGGGTCAAAATGATCACAAGAACGGTGAGCAAAAATCCCAGAACCTAGTGAATGACCTGCAGAGAGCTGGGACCAAAGTAACAAAGCCTACCATCAGTAACACACTACGCCGCCAGGGACTCAAATCATGCAGTGCCAGACTTGTCCCCCTGCTTAAGCCAGTACATGTCCAGGCCCGTCTGAAGTTTGCTAGAGAGCATTTGGATGATCCAGAAGAAGATTGGGAGAATGTCATATGGTCAGATGAAACCAAAATAGAACTTTTTGGTAAAAACTAAACTCGTCGTGTTTGGAGGACAAAGAATGCTGAGTTGCATCCAAAGAACACCATACCTACTGTGAAGCATGGGTGTGGAAACATCATGCTTTGGGGCTGTTTTTCTGCAAAGGGACCAGGACGACTGTTCTGTGTAAAGGAAAGAATGAATGGGGCCATGTATCGTGAGATTTTGAGTGAAAACCTCCTTCCATCAGCAAGGGCATTGAAGATGAAACGTGGTTGGGTCTTTCAGCATGACAATGATCCCAAACACACCGCCCGGGCAACGAAGGAGTGGCTTCGTAAGAAGCATTTCAAGGTCCTGGAGTGGCCTAGCCAGTCTCCAGATCTCAACCCCATAGAAAATCTTTGGAGGGGGTTGAAAGTCCGTGTTGCCCAGCAACAGCCCCAAAACATCACTGCTCTAGAGGAGATCTGCATGGAGGAATGGGCCAAAATACCAGCCAGCAACAGTGTGTGAAAACCTTGTGAAGACTTACAGAAAACGTTTGACCTCTGTCATTGCCAACAAAGGGTATATAACAAAGTATTGAGATAAACTTTTGTTATTGACCAAATACTTATTTTCCACCATAATTTGCAAATAAATTCATTAAAAATCCTACAATGTGATTTTCTGGATATTTATTTCTCATTTTGTCTGTCATAGTTGAAGTGTACTTATGATGAAAATTACAGGCCTCTCTAATCTTTTTAAGTTGGAGAACTTGCACAATTGGTGGCTGACTAAATACTTTTTGCCCCACTGTATAACAGACTGACCCTAGCCCCCCGACACAAACTACTGCAGCATAAATACTGGAGGCTGAGACAGGAGGGGTCAGGAGACACTGTGGCCCCATCCGATGATACCCCCGGACAGGGCCAAACAGGGCCAAACAGGCAGGATATAAGTAGTCTGTGGTAAATAGCACAATATGTTTCATCTGAGTATTTGTTATAGTCAAAATAATCCATACATTATGCTTTCTTTTACTCAAAAACGAGTTGTATGAGCTCAGGTCAATGAGGCCTACAGGCCATAAATAGTAAATAGAAGTTAAAAACGTGTCATGTTCACAAGAACATAAGTTGATCTAACACAACATTAGGTGATAATATATGTATTATTATGGATTTATAATCAGCTATAATAGGGCGGTCATTTTGGACCGGGAACACAGAATTAATTAACATGAAACGAACACAACAGGAGGGTTAACGTAGTAATATTAGAAATCCTTGTCTAAATACATCTGTTTAAGATGATGTACAGGCAGGGCATAAACTCCACCCTGTTACACACTGGGGGCTGATCTCTCAACTGATGAAAGGTCAAATCTTTAAGAGATTTCAGATTTTTCAAATATGCAACTAAAGTGCACTCTTTTGTCAGGTTATAAACCTTGATGAGTTGCCATCAACTGAGTTCCAAGTATTTTTAGATTATACAAAGGACTGTTACACACTGGTTTATAATCTCTTCCTTGGTGAAGGTTGAAGTTTTTCAGAGATTTCAGATTTTTCTAATATGCAACTCAGTGCCTTCTCAACTGAGGCCTCAAATAGTATAGGATAAGTGTATGTAAATCGGTGAGTCAAAGGAGAAGGTGGCGGACCAGCCTACCACTGATGCTCTTCCCTCTCCCCATGCGGGGGACATGTCTGCGTTGAAGGCTGAGAGAGGTGACACCTCCAAGACTGTTCAGTCATCCCACACTAAGCTGGTGAGGTTTTATCTACTGGATTTAAAGGCCCCATGCTGACATTAGATACCACTGCTTCATATGATGCTGTTGCCCCAGCACTCTTATGAGGGAGAGGAATCCATTGCTGAGGAGATTAAGGACCACATGGACTCCTCGATTGCCTAGGACATCAAGGACAAGCCCGACGCCGCTACTGCAGAGGAGATCCAGTACGACTCCTCCCATGCAGAGGAGATCCAGTACGACTCCTCCCATGCAGAGGAGATCCAGTACGACTCCTCCCATGCAGAGGAGATCCAGTACGACTCCTTCCATGCAGAGGAGATCCAGTACGACTCCTTCCATGCAGAGGAGATCCAGTACGACTCCTCCCATGCAGAGGAGATCCAGTACGACTCCTCCCATGCAGAGGAGATCCAGTACGACTCCTTCCATGCAGAGGAGATCCAGTACGACTCCTCCCATGCAGAGGAGATCCAGTACGACTCCTCCCATGCAGAGGAGATCCAGTACGACTCCTCCCATGCAGAGGAGATCCAGTACGACTCCTCCCATGCAGAGGAGATCCAGTACGACTCCTCCCATGCAGAGGAGATACAGTACGACTCCTCCCATGCAGAGGAGATCCAGTACGACTCCTCCCATGCAGAGGAGATACAGTACGACTCCTCCATTGCCGAGGATATCCTCTCCTCTGTTGTTAAGGAGATACAGTTCGATTCCTCCTTTGTCGAGGAGAACCAGTCCGACTCCGTTTCCGAGGAGATCACAGATGGATCCGCTGGTAAGACAGCTTATGGAGAGGACTTTGAGTCATATTCCTCCTTTTCTGAGGACATCAAGGACCAGCCTACCTCTTCTCCCTCCTCCATACATGCCTCCTCATCCCACAGCGCCTAAACTGAGGACAAGCAAGCAGAGGTAAGCGACAAGTCCATTCTAACTCAATTTGATATCCTGGATTTATGGTAGTGGGTAAAGATGCTGCTCAATGAGGGATCAATACTAACATTATACAGCTCTGCTTCATGTGATGTTGCTGCTTCAGGACCTTTATGAAGAGGACTTCCTCCATCGGTGAGGACATCGAGGAGCAGCCAGTATCTGCTGCACCCTCAGCCAGCCACAGAGCTGCTGCCTCCTCTTCTCACAGGACTCCTATTGTTGCGGAGCAGCAGGAGCAGTCAGACAAGGAGGTGCAGGAGGAGTCAGCCAAGGATCAGTAGGAGGAGTCAGCCAAGGAGGTGCAGGAGGAGTCAGCCAAGGAGCAGTAGGAGGAGTCAGCCAAAGAGCAGTAGGAGGAGTCAGCCAAGGAGCAGTAGGAGGAGTCAGCCAAGGAGCAGTAGGAGGAGTCAGCCAAGGAGCAGTAGGAGGAGTCAGCCAAGGAGGTGCAGGAGGAGTCAGCCAAGGAGGTGCAGGAGGAGTCAGCCAAGGAGGTGCATGAGAGGTCAGCCAAGGAGGTGCAGGAGGAGTCTGCCTCCTCCATCCTTGAGGACCAGCAGGAAGAGTTCTCTTTCTGTATTGTCAGCTGCCCAGCAAAGGGTTACCCGTCATCAGCATCTGGCTCCAAGGAGCATTCCTCTGAGACGAGGTGTCACACCCCAAAGTATTTAATACAATGTCATATTGCATTCTGTCTCTGCTGTTTATTCAGTTAATCCTGTACTCGATTGAACTACTATTGAGTGAACTGGTCACAGTAATTCTTCTGTTCTTTGGGTGAGTTAATATGTTGCGGGAAGAGGATGGCTACACTTAAAATAATATATTGTGTTACAGGTGCCTGTGTGCCCTGAGGTCCTCAGTGATGATAGGAGGGATTCAGAGCTGGCCTCACAGTGAGGCTATGGTAAGTACGAGGGCAGCCAAAGCTTCTCTTCAGGCTTCGCTAGTTGAGGAGCAGTGGAAGAAATGTCAAGCCCCAGCTGGAAGCCAATAAAATGGCTTCAGCTTTCGAGGCAGAGAAGACTCACAGTGCCAACATGCACAGCATCCTACTGGCATTGAAGGCCTTGCAGGAGCAGAACACAGCGAGGGAAGCTTCCCTGGATTCCCTGCACCTTAAAGCCGAACCAACAAGACTCTGAGCTGTTGGAGAAGAAGAGCCAGCACCTCCAGGCTGCCCTTCAGGCTTCCCTTCAGGCTTCCATTCAGGCTGCCCTTCAGGCTTCCCTTCAGGCTTCCCTTCAGGCTTCCCTCTCTCAGTGGCAAACAGCACTAGAGGAGTGTGCTCTTCTGGCCGCGGAGAGTATCGTGGAAATATTTGGTCAATCATATTTCACAAATACCGGAGCCTGTGAGTTCAAATAGACTTTTTATTACTTCATAATAAAAGCCGAGCTGGTTCATGAAAACAACTGCCTTCCAGCCTTGGCACAGAATACTTATCCATTTGTCCTTCTTACGTCATACTCATAGTGACTCCTCTTAATGGCTCATCACCTCTGGCATTTAGCCACCGTTATCATATTGCCTTCATATTAGGACATGCAACCTGTAGAGTCACAGAAATAGTTTCATGCATGTAAGACCATAGCAACAGACCTTGGCACTCTACAGGATTAACCAATACATGTCATCCTGCTGACTCCACTGAAAGGTGAACCCCTGTTCTGGAAAAGACCCAAGAGGTGTAACCATAGTTGGCCATAACAGTTACAAGAATAACCACATGCATGTCTAATGGTGTCCAATGACCTAGAGCACAGAGTGCACTAGTTTTGCTGGCTCCTTCTGAAATAAATAATTGCCACATATGTACTGAAAAATTCACAATAAGAGGCACGCCAGCATTAAAGAGCTGCAGAAACTGTGGATGCACAGAAAGCACTAAGTGCCTGGCTGGAAGCAAGCCTCCAGAGAGAGAATCCAGAGAGAGAGAGAGAGAAAGACTCCAGAAAGAGCCTCCAGAGAGACAATCAACTGCTCCATGAGCACACTCTGGCCTTGGAGAAGAGCAAGATCTCATTTCCTCCCTCCAGGTGAGTCTGGCTATGGAGAGCAAGATCACAGTCACAGAGCTACAGGAGTTAAAGGCCGAACACTGGGCACTGGAGAACGAACACCAATAACTCTTCTCTGAGTTCCACACCTTGTCAGCCAAACACCAGGAGCTGATCCTCCAGATCAAGCTCCAGGATACAGCTGGTGAGCATTTGGACCTCCAGTCTGAGCTCAAGACCATTTATAGGAGGCTGCTATGCTCCCTATCTCAGCTTCAGGCCTCACTGAAGGATAAATTCTCCAGCTTGAAGTTTCAGCTTCAAGCGAACCAACTCAAATCACAGATCACAGAGGAGCAGACCAGGAACACAAAGCTCCAGAATGACCTTGATTCTGCCCTCACCGAACAGCAGAAGGAGACCAGAGCTGTCTGCTCAGAGCTGGAACAGGCTGTGGCCAAGGAACTGGCTGAGTCAGAAAACCTCTCAGACCGGTTGAGGGACTTTAACCAGCAGCTTCATGAGCAAACTCTGGCCAGGAGATCAATTTCTCACAAGATGCTAAACTCACACGCTCAGAGAGTCTGGCTACGGAGAGCCAGACTACTAATCACAGAGCAACAGGAGTTTAAAGCCAAGCACCAAGTGCTAGAGGGTGACCACCAATACCTCCTCTGTAAGCGCCAAAGTTTTTAGGTTTCCCTCACTGAGCAGCAGAAGCTGCTAGAGGAACACCACCAGCTGTCTGCATAGCAACAGGGGTTGAGGGACAGGCTGCTGTCTTAGCACCACACTGCCAGGTCTCTGACCTGCTCCCTGTAGGCCGTCTCATTGTCGTAGGTGAACAGGCCTAACACCGTTGTGTCATCTTCAAACGTAATGATGGTGTTGGAGTCGTGTGCAGCCACTCAGGTTGAACAGGGAGTACAGTAGGGGCTCCTGTGTTGAGGGTCAGCCTGGTGGATGCGTTGTTGCCTACCTTCACCACCTGAGGGCAGCCCGTCAGGCAGTCCAGGATCTAGTTGCAGATGGAGGCGTTTAATCCCAGGGTCCTTAGCTTATTGATTGGCTTGGAGAGCAATATGGTGTTGAACGCTGAGCTGTAGTCAATGAAGAGCATGCTCACATAGGTGTTCCTCTTGTCCAGGTGGGAGAGGGCAGTGTTGAGTGCAATAGAGACCGCATCATCTGGGGACCTGTTGGGGCGGTATGCGAATTGGAGTGGGAAAAGAGGGTCTGGGATGATGGTATCGTGAGCCATGACCAGCCTTTCAAAGCATTTCATGGCTAAAGATGTGAGTGCTACGGGGCGATAGTCATTTAGACAGGTTACCTTGGCGTTCCTGAGCACAGGGACTATGTTGGTCTGCTTGAAACATGTAGGTATTACAGACTGGGTCAGGGAGAGGTTGAACATGTCAGTGAAGACACTTGCCAGTTGGTGAGCGCATGCTCTCAGTACACGTTCTGGTAATCTGTCTGGCCCTGCGGCCTTGTGAATACTAACCTGTTTGAAGGACTTACTCACATCGGCTACAGAGAGCATGATCACACAGTTGTCCGGAACAGCTGGTATTCAGTGTTGCTAGCCTTGAAGTGAGCATAGAAGATATTTCACTCGTCTGGTAGGCTCGCGTCACTGGACTGCTCACGGCAGGGTTTCCCTTTTGTAATCCGTGATAGTTTGCAAACACCTGCCACATCCGACGAGCATCAGAGCTGGGGCGGCAGGTAGCCTAGTGGTTAGAGCGTTGTACTAGTAACTGAAAGGTTGCAAGATGATTGAATCCTGAACTGACAAGGTAAAAATCTGTCGTTCTGCCCCTGAACAAGGCAGTTAACCCACTGTTCCTAGACCGTCATTGTAAATAAGAATTTGTTCTTAACTGACTTGCATAGTTAAATAAAGGTTCAATAAATAAAGAGCTGCTATAGTAGAATTTAATCTCGGTCCTGTATTGACGTTTTGCATGTTTGATGGTGGTCGGATGGTGTAGCGAGATTTCTTATAAGCATCCGGATTAGTGTCCCGCTCCTTAAAAGCGTCACTTGTAGCCTTTAGCTCAGTGAGGATGTTGCCTGTAATCCATGGCTTCTGGTTGGGATATGTACGTACGGTCACTGCGGGGAAGACGTCATCGATGCGCTTATTAATGAAGCCGGTGACTGATGTGGTATACTCCTCAATGCCATCAGATGAATCCCGAAACATATTCCAGTCTGTGCTAGAGAAACGGTCCTGTAGTTTAGTATCCGCTTCATCAGACCACTTCTGTATCAAGAGTCACTGGTACTTCCTGTTTAGAGTTTTTGCTTATAAGCAGGAATCAGAAGGATAGTTATGGTCAGATTTGCCAAATGAAGGACGAAGGAGAACTTTGTGTGCGTCTCTGTTTGTGGAGTAAAGGTGGTCTAGAGTTTTTGCGCCTCTAGTTGCACAAGTAACATGCTGGTAGAAATGAGGTAAATTGGATTTTAGTTTTAAAATCCCTGGCCACTACGAGCACCGCCTCTGGATGAGTATTTTCTTGTTTTCTTATGGCCCTATACAGCTCAATGAGTGAGATCTAAGTTCCAGCATCGGTTTGTGGAGGTAAATAGACAGCTACGAAAAATATAGATGAAAACTCTCTTTGTAAATAGTATAGTCAGCAGCTTATCATGAGGTATTAGAGATCGTGCACCAGCTGATGGGACACACCCCCTCCCCTGAGTTTCCCCGACACCACCACTCTGTCATTCCGATGTATAGCTAGATTTATATTTACCATGTCCTTGTTCAGCCACGACTCGGAGAAACATAGAATATTACAGTTATTCAGATTGATAGGATAGTCTCAAACCAAGCTCATCCAGTTCCCTCTCCAGTGATTGAACGTTCGCCAATAGAATGGAGGGTGATTTATTTCCGACGTACTCTCGTCAGGTATCTCACACGCCGGCCTCTATATCGCTGTCTCCTCCTTCGAGTGTCAGGCTCCTGGAGAAGTGACCTCAGTGCCCTCCTGGAGGCTCAACGCAGCCATGCTAACCGGATGGCCAAGGAGACCAAAGTACTGTCCAGAAAGCTCTTGGACCTGAACACTCAGCTGTGCGACAGCCTCCACGTGTCACCCTGAGCTATCAAATCAATGCCTGCCCTGATGGGGACACTTACAGCGGAGCATCAGAGTATTGTGCCCACTGGCGAGACACTGAGCGAACACAAGAAGCTCCGCTCTGATCATCGCTCCCTCACAGACGAGCACCAGAAGTGGTTATCGTAGGGCACCACGGTGTCCTTCAGCTGGACCCCAAGGAGCACTTCACGATGGCCACCGCAGCCACTGAAGACTCCATAGTGACTGCCATAGTGGGTATGCCAATGACAATGTGTTCACTGTTGAGGAACCTCAAGGAGAAGAGGGCATTAGAGTGAAGTGAGCCGATTGGCAATTCCTGATCTGACAATCCCTTCCCACTCCCAGCAAACAGCAGTCATAAGTTAACATTGCCTAATATGTCTACAGCTTTCTAAAATATCATTTTGAGGTAAATAATCAACTTTCATTAAAGGAGAATAGAATTGCACTGACCTTTCGTAGTATTATGTATTATTTATTGAGATATAATTGAAAATGGAATACAGGAAAATGTTCCATATACATGAACATAATGAATGTTAAAGTTCACAGAGGATACAGAGGATAAAGTTGTACCACTAAGTCCATAGCATGTTACATTCACCTATATGATGTTTTTTTCTCTGCATTGAGAACATGCAAGTAAGTTACAGTACCATGTCAAGTAAGTTTGCACACACTAGACTTCAGTAGGTTGTACACGGCATATTCAAATCATTACAGTACCATGTCTAGGGACCAGTGAACAAGGTGAATGAACTGCGTCACTCTCAGTACTGTCAGTCACTAAATGACCGTTTTAAAACGTGATATGCCTCCGTTAGTTTTCTTGACAAACAGTGGTTTTGATCTTTAATATCACATGGGTATTAGGAAAAAGGGACATTTATAATCATAGCATAAGAGAATAGAAGCTGTCAGCTTTTATCCTGTTTTCTTCTGCATCAGCATGTAAGCAGTGAGACAGTAACCAGACATTCAGTCATACAAATACCAGCTTTTCAGTACACTGATAATCAGCCACACAGGATTCCTCGCCGACTGTGTTAGGAAGACATTGCTCAAGTAAACCATCACAATCCACAGCAGTTAAATACAGTAGTCATGTAGTACATGAGAAATAAATTCAGTTTGATAATAAAATAACTACTAAGTACAGTATTTCAACACCATGTTTGCAAGGCAAGGGTGGATATTGGACAATACTACCGGACCTGACACCATCTTCTTTTTCTCCATTTGATTTGATTAACGGAAAAAAACATTCAACAACAAAATAAGATTTGCAGAGCATGGGTAATATTTTGAAGGAAAAAAACTGAAACATTTTGAATTTAAAAAAAGACATTCATATATGTATAACAAAAACTGAAAAATAAAGTGAATTAGTTGCAAGAATTTCTGCCACCTCATGAACTGAAATACTGTAACGTGCTGAGTGACTGGATGAAAAAAAATGCCTATTTTCCCCGAAATAAGATCTAACAACAATAACATTTTAGGTGTTTGTTCTGTGAATCATGATACAATATACTATAAAACTCCTTTTAAAATACTGTAATCAGAACAAAAAAAACATGTCCAATCATTGAAAATAATATTTCATCATTCTGAAACAAAGCTTGAAATATAACTACATAGAGAACATCTTCCAACAAAGAAATAGCAAGATCATTCTCTATTTTGTGAGCTCAGTCAGAAAGATCATTGAAATACTAGCAAAGAGAAAAACACTACGAGCACACATGGACATGGAAAACAGAGATAGAATGACAGCGTCTAGTAGATCAAATAGGTTGAACTCTGTTTCATAGGTTTAAGAACTGACAACATACATTTAAGGATGTGGTTTAAGCTCTGAGTCTCATCACTGAGTGAACCAGTGGTTTTCCATGCATATACACAGCAGACAATAGCTATTGAAATGTTGAGAGGACTTGACCTCTTTAAAAGATCCACTATGCGGAAATCATTCCTCCATTGCCTGGTTCCTAAAATTCTAACAGTTCACGAAAAAACAACTAAGTATAGTATAGAGAATCATTATACCATCTAAACCGCTGTGAAATATCTTCTCATTAACTAAAAATATTGTATTTTCAGCTGTTTGAAGCTGGTGTACAAAATCGAAAGTAAAAGACCCATAAACTAAGCATAGAAACAGAGCACATAGAACAGATCTACCGCTTCTTAGACTGGCTTTCAATGAGAATGAAAGATCTATCACTCTGAATTTTGTCAGGTCACCCAAAAAGTTACAGCAGATTAAAGATACATTAGCAATGGCATTTTCTCCCTAATACCTTGTGTTGACCACACTAAGTATTACTCATATACTGTAAGGCACGCTCTTCATTCTTACACACAAACCCACATTTTGACCAGATGACAGATAATCTAATGAAACCATCCGTTAATCAATGGATTTATAAATATGATTATCAATTACCTGATCTGATTACAATTCATGAATAGTGGTAAAGTAAAATTCTATTCAGAATTTGGAAACTTTAAATGTGTTTTTTTTGCATAGTATATTGACAGCTTTCAAACTTCAAAACTATCCAAATAGGTAACATTTTGGGGAGTGAAATGAAACAGGCCAACAAATTGTACACGGGGCCCTTTCGAATCCAAATGAATAGCTGAGACGAGGGACTTCTCAGAACCACGGCGAACGCTTTACAACCTCATCGTTAGCACAGCCCGGCACTCAGGGAGGGAGCGAGGGCTACCGTTAAATTGGCACACCCAACAGCACTAGAGAAAACTGGCTAAACTCATCAACATAACATAACATAACCACAAACAAGAGCTGGAAAATACTTTATTCTGTCTGTATGTACTATAGTGGTACTATAGTGAGTGGTCACAATCTCTGGACATTACCCAAAGGGCTTGCATTCTCTCCATGGGAGATTGTTTTAAAAATCACTTCAGACGTCTGTCCATACTCTCTGAGGAGAGCCGTATTGCTTTGTTATCCTTCTACAATCATCTCAAGCCTTCTGGTAAAACACAGTGTGAAAACGTCAACTCAGTGTTTAGGAGAAAGCTTGCATTTAATTTGGTGTGCGCACATAGCAACGATTTTAGTTTGTGAAATCCCACTCCACTTAAAGCACTCAACTCTACTGGCCTCCATTTTAACTGTCAGCCTCCATTTTAGCTGTCAGCCTCCATTTTAGCTGTCAGCCTCCATTTTAGCTGTCAGCCTCCAAAAACCAGGGGGAAGGACGGAAGAGAGAGGAGGATGGAAAGAGATGTTGTAAGATGGTGAGCAAGGAAAGGTGAATGAAGGCGAGCAGGAAGAAGTGGAGAGAAGGAGAGAAACAGAGAGAGAGATGGAGAGAAACAGACAGAATGAGATGGAGAGAGAGAGAAACAGACAGAGCGAGAAACAGAGTGAGAGAGAGAGATGGAGAGAGAGAGAGAGAAAAACAGACAGAGAGCGAAAGAGAGAGAAACAGACAGAGAGAGAGAGAGAGAAACAGACAGAGTGAGAGAGAGAGAGAGAGAGAGAGAGAGAGAAACAGACAGTGAGAAAGAGAGAGAAAGAGTAAGAGTGAGAGAAAGAGTGAGAGGATTGTCTATTCATTCCTATCATCGGTTTACACAACTCAACTCCTCTTCTCCTTTATGTCCTGACAAACAGGAGCATCCTGAGAAACAAACACTTGAGAAAAAAACCTATCTAAATAGACTAAACTGAGCAACATATATTAAACTACCTTTACTATCTCTACGTGCTGTGAAAAAGCTGTCCATTTTCCACATTCATGACATGTGATAGTGGATCTAAGCAGATCAAACATTTCCAGAGTAACAGCTATATATATATATATATTACACATTTTAAGACTGAGCCGTGCCAACAGCAAATCACAGCTCTGTTTAAGGCATCGTGTTAGGCAACTTTCCAGCAGAACAGTTACTTAGGTCGCGGGGGGGGGTTCCTTTGTGTCTTTACAATACCTTCAGATCTGAGGAAAACTAAATGTTTTCTCTATTAATTAAAACACACTCATCTTTTAGTACCATGTAAATTAGTAATAAGTACCATTTCATGCGAGTGAAAATCCATCACAGATGTCCCTTTGTTTACATGGTAAGTCTGTGTTTCATTCATAAGACGGTTTGTTTGAATTCTGTAGCATGTTAGAAAGAGAACCAAGATGACCGGTCTTCAACTGAGACACCTAAACTTGGCAGGAAGAGAGGAAAAAAACAAGTGTAAGTCAAAGAGTCGTATCAGGGCGAACACACGCATCATTTCCAGTTCCCTGGCAGTGTCACTGCGAATTCCTGCGGTCCAAGGTCTGTTTTTGCATTTCTTCCCTCAGTGGTTAAGGTTAGGATTTGAGGAGGGCAGTCTGATTGTAGATCTGTGGTTAGAGGCAACTTCTACCTCAACCACCCCTGTCCCTTGTCCCTGTCCCTGCTTCTGTCTCAAGACTTGTCTGTGGCTTTGCTGTGGCTGTGGTTGTTGTCATGGGTATTATCATGTGTGTTGTTGGTTTTGCAGTGAACCTGGGACAGTTGTAGGCTGGTCTGAAAGTCTGAGCCGAGATAACACATGGAATCTATCTCCTCCAGAAGTCCTTTCTCCTGGACCTCTGCCCCCGAGACCCTGCCCCGTTCTTGCCACAGCTCCAGGTCCTCTCCCTGACCCATCTCCTCTGGGCTCTCTCTCTCCCAGGGCACCAGCACTGAAGGCTGCCTGGCCTTCACCCCCAGACTCTCTCGGTTCTTGCTGCCCTGCCTCTGGAGATTCTTGTCCTGGTACTGCCTCATCGTTTCCTTGGACAGCACCTTCCTCCGCAGGATGCTGGAGGTGGTCTGGGGTTTGGACTCAGGGCTGAGCAACTGGGGGTTTGGGGACTCTCTAGTGTGGGTTAGCGGTGGTGTGTGTGTTGCCAGTGGAGGATTGTGTGTGGAGGCACAAGTTGGTGCTGGAGAGCGGTTGGATGAGATGTGGTGGTCTCCCAGGGATGGTGATGGAGGTGTGGGGAGCGAAGACTCCCCTGGACAGAGCTGAGAGAGACAGATAGGGGGTGTGACATAAAGGGCCTGGGGATTAGGTTGGATTTTATGCTGGGTCTTGGTCTGAGGGGCCTGGGTCTTGGTCTGAGGGGCCTGGGTCTTGGTCTGAGGGGCCTGGGTCTTGGGCTGGAGATTGGGGACATGGTTGTCCTGCACTGAGGCTGGAGCTAGGACGGGTGGAGAGGATGTTGAGGGGATATGCTTCTGCCTCTTGAGGCTGCTCTTGCTGGGCTGTCTACGTGGGGAGGGGGGCAGGTGCTTCCCGTGGAGGGCACCGTCGTCCTGCCAGCCCCCTCCCTGTTCTCCTCCTCCAACACCTCCTCTCCCCACCACCCCACTGCCACTAGTACACACGTGGGGCAGGTTGCTCTCACTGGTGGGGTTGGACGCGTTCTAGAACACAGATACACACAGAGAGTGGTTTAGACATACAGACGTTTTCACTTACCGGTGCCTCATAGTCAATACTGTCCATATTCATAGACATTGTCCAAGGCGTCCAGGCTCTGTCTATCTACTGTATGTATCTGGGGTTAGATTAGTGCTGTTTAGATGTTACAGGTATTTCTCTTACCGTTGCCTTGTAGTTGATGTTGTCCATTGAACTGAAGTCCAGGCTCTTGGCGGCGCTGAGTTTGCCCTGCTCTGTACTGGTGGTGCTCAGAGAGTCCAGGATCTCCTCCAATAGGTTCATCTGGCCCGTGTGGGAGGGGTCTGTGTCCAGCTCCAGCGAATAGGATTCGTCGCTGTCCTCTGTGTAAGACGCCACCTCCCCACTGTCCTCAGATGAGATCCTCAAGGTGAGCAAATTAAATTTGAAAAAATAAATCAGGAAATCAAATCAGCAAATTAAATTCAGCAAATGAATCCGCAAATCAATGAATACATGAAATTCAGAAAATACACGAATCAATTCTGTATATAAATAATTAAATATTTCAGCAGATCAATGATAATTTCATGAATAATGATCGGTCCAAGAGGCTATGATCACAATGCAATAAGTATACTTTAGGACTAAACCACTTGAGGGCAGCATTGGTATGGGTAGGAGGATGAAGAGGAATTAATACATAGATAAATGTCAGATATCAGACATATCCAAACTACAGTATACTGGGACTCTATTGGCATCGGCATATTCTAAATCAGAGCCTTACTTGTTGGCAGTGTCCTCTTCATCACCATCGATGGCAAAGTCAGGACATCCCATGGGACACTTGGTGTCATAATGCTGTAAATAAAACACACCAGCGTTCCTCAGGTTACTCATGGTGAATCCCATCTGAACATGACAACATCATGACTCTGGATGGTGATCGTGCTGTACTGTCTTTGTAACATGGAGACAGGGTGTTAATCACAGTCTAGTCCAGTCCACCCCAGTCCACCCCACCCAACCCCACCCAACCCAACTCAGCCCTCCCCAAACTAGCACACCCTACCCCAGTCCAGTCCAGTCCAACTCAGCCCACCCTAGTCCAGTCCACCCCAACCTAGCCCAGCCTACCCCAGTCAAACCCAACCCAGTCCACCAGAACCTAGCCCAGTCCACTACCAGCCTACCCCAGTCCAGTCCACCCCAGCACAGTCCATCCCAGACAACCCCAGTCCACCCCAGCCTACCCCAGTCCACTACAGTCCAGCCCAGTGCTTGGTACCTCAGATCCAATGTGTTTAATAAGCCACCTGTGTAACATGTTTAACTGTCTGGGGACTTAAAGGAGAGAGGGCCTTTAAAGCAGACTGTGTCTCCCTCCTCCCTGTCTCCCCTCCTCCCCCATGAGTTCAGCCCCAGACCTGGTATTAAACATACATTCATCCACTGCACACGTGTGATCTTTTACACAGTCTCTATCTCTCTTTAAATGTCCCTCTAACTCACAGTCTCTATCTCTCTTTAAATGTCCCTCTACCTCAGTCTCTATCTCTCTTTATATGCCCCTCTAACTCAGTCTCTACCTCTCTTTAAATGTCCCTCTAACTCACAGTCTCAATCTCTCTTTAAATGCCCCTCTACCCCACTCTCCGTTTGTCTAGAGCTCTCATGCCGACTCTCCCTTACTCCATTGTCCTCTACCACCATCTCTCCATCCCAGTCCTCTCTCTACCTTCACACCCCTATTTCTCTCTCTGTACGCAGCCTATAAAATCCGGTTTGCCACATTATCAAAGCCTGTAACTTTCCCCGGCACCCAGAGAGCAACCATGACCTATGACAGAGATAAATAAATAGAGCGAGAGAGAGAGAGGACAGGTCCAATTCAGGGAGAGAAAGAGGAAAAAGGGGACCTAAAACCCCTGAAGACTGGGGTGGGGGGGGGGTGGGGGGGGCATTAGGGCGTTGCACCAACCTGGTCTTGATTAGCTGACACAGTGCCAGCCAGAAGGGAGGAATGTAACGTGTTGCTGATCTCTGCTCATTTAGGGTGCACACACACACACACACACACACACACACACACACACACAGGGGTTAACTTCTTTGTGATAGGGGGCAGGATTTTCACTTTTGGATGAATAGCGTGCCCATAGTGAACTGCCTCCTACTCTGTCCCAGATGCTAATATATGCATATTATTATTACTATTGGATATAAAACACTCTAACGTTTCTACAACTGTTTGAATGATGTCTGTGAGTATAACAGAACTCATATGGCAGGCAAAAACCTGAGAAAAAATCCAAACAGGAAGTGAGAATTCTGAGGCTGGTCGATTTTCAACTCATCGCCTATTCAAATCCCAGTAAGATATGGATCTGTTTGCACTTCCTACGCCTTCCACTAGATGTCTGTAGAACGTTGAATGAAGCCTCTACTGTGACGTTGAGCCGGATGGGAGCTGTTTCAGTCTGTGGTCTGGCAGAGTGACAGTTCTTGGTCACGCGCATTCCAAATGATATAGCCTTGCGTTCCATTACTTCTGTAGACCGAAAGTAATTCTCCGGTTGGAACGTTATTTAATATTTATGATAACAACATCCTGAAGATTGATTCTCTACTTAGTTTGACAAGTTTATTCGACCTGTAATATAACTTTTTGAAGTTTTCGTCTGAAGTTCGCCTGGATCTGCGCGAGCGTTTGGACATGTGTACTAAACATGCTAGCAAAAGTAGCTACTTGGACATAAGTAATGGACATTATCGAACAAAACAACGATTTATTGTTGAACTAGGATTCCTGGGAGTGCATTCTGATGAAGATCATCAAAGGTAAGGGAATATTTATGATGTAATTTCGTATTTCTGTTGACTCCAACATGGCGGAGAAATGTTGTTATATCTGAGCGCCGTCTCAGATTATTGCATGGTGTGCTTTTTACATAAAGTTTATTTTTATTTTTTATCTGACACAGCGGTTGCATTAAGAACAAGTGTATCTTTAATTCTATGTAAAACATGTATCTTTCATCAAAGTGTATGATGAGTATTTCTGTTATTAGATGTGGCTCTCTGCAATTTCTCCGGATATTTTGGAGGCATTTCTGAACATGGCGCCAATGTAAACTAAGATTTTTGGATATAAATATGCACATTATCGAACAAAACATACATGTATTGTGTAACATGATGTCCTATGAGTGTCATCTGATGAAGATCATCAAAGGTTAGTGATTAATTTGATCTCTATTTCTGTTTTTGTGACTCCTATCTTTGGCTGGGAAAATGGCTGTGTTCTTCTGTGGCTATGTACTGACCTAACATAATCGTTTGGTGTGCTTTCGCTGTAAATCCTTTTTGAAATCAGACATGTTGGCTGGATTCATAACATGTGTAGCTTTAATTTGGTGTCTTTCATGTGTGATTTCATGAAAGATTGATTTTTATAGAAATATATTTGAATTTGGCGCGCTGAATTTTTTCTGGCTTTTGGCCAAGTGGGACGTTAGCGTCCCACATATCCCGGAGAAGTTAACTGGCACCAACAGAGGATAAATGTGTGCAGCGTCCATTTAGACCTCCTAGCAAATGGGCTGAACAGGAACACACGGTGCTGACTGTCTGGCTTTGGCTGCTCGCTGGCTGCCCCCTGGGAGTGGTCTGGCTGCTCTCTGGGAGTGTTCTGGCTGCTCGCTGTCTGCTCCCTGGCTGCCTCCTGGGAGTGGTCTAGCTGCTCTCTGGGAGTGGTCTGGCTGCTCTCTGTCTGCTCCCTGGCTGCTCCCTGGGAGTGGTCTGGCTGCTCGCTGGCTGCTCGCTGGCTTCTCTCTGGGAGTGGTCTGGCTGCTCGCTGGCTTCTCTCTGGGAGTGGTCTGGCTGCTCGCTGGCTGCTCGCTGGCTTCTCTCTGGGAGTGGTCTGGCTGCTCGCTGGCTTCTCTCTGGGAGTGGTCTGGCTGCTCGCTGGCTGCTCGCTGGCTTCTCTCTGGGAGCGGTCTGGCTGCTCTCTGGCTTCTCTCTGGGAGCGGTCTGGCTGCTCTCTGGCTTCTCTCTGGGAGTGGTCTGGCTGCTCTCTGGGAGTGGTCTGGCTGCTCCCTGGGAGTGGTCTGGCTGCTCGCTGGCTGCCCCCTGGCTGCTCCCTGGGAGTGGTCTGGCTGCTCGCTGGCTGCTCGCTGGCTGCTCCCTGGGAGTGGTCTGGCTGCTCGCCCCCTGGCTTCTCTCTGGGAGTGTTCTGGCTGCTCGCTATCTGCTCGCTGGCTGCTCCCTGGCTGCCCCCTGGGAGTGGTCTGGCTGCTCTCTGGGAGCGGTCTGGCTGCTCTCTGGGAGCGGTCTGGCTGCTCTCTGTCACTATCTCTCACACAGTCTCAGGCGCTATAATAATAAAGGCCATTACTGTAAATCAGCACTGTGATGTCATGTATACACACGCACGCACACACAGTTATAAATCTGTGTTGAGGCCGACATGGCAGTTAGGGAGACTAGAGATGCACTTGAGAGAGGGTGGGTGCTGGGGCACACACACACACACGTCATGGTTCTTGCTGCTATTTAGCCTGTTTATTTGAGCACTGGGGCGTGTTTAGGGAAGCGGGCCCTCTCAGTGTGTCTAGGTGGCTATTAAAACAAGGGGAACCAACCATACCCACCTCAACCCATCTCATAACCATACCCACCTCAACCCATCTTATACCCACCTCAACCCATCTCATATCCATACCCACCGCAACCCATCTCATATCCATACCCACCTTAACCCATCTCATATCCATTCCCATCTCATATCCATACCCACCTCAACCCATCTTATACCCACCTCAACCAATCTCATATCCATACCCACCTCAACCCATCTCATATCCATACCCACCTCAACCCATCTCATAATCATACCCACCTCAACCCATCTCATATCCATACCCACCTCAACCCATCTTATACCCACCTCAACCCATCTCATAACCATACCCACCTCAACCCATCTCATAATCATACCCACCTCAACCCATCTCATATCCATACCCACCTCAACCCATCTCATATCCATACCCACCTCAACCCATCTCATATCCATATCCATACCCACCTCAACCCATCTTATACCCACCTCAACCCATCTTATACCCACCTCAACCCATCTTATACCCACCTCAACCCATCTTATACCCACCTCAACCCATCTTATACCCACCTCAACCCATCTTATACCCACCTCAACCCATCTTATACCCACCTCAACCCATCTTATACCCACCTCAACCCATCTTATACCCACCTCAACCCATCTCATAACCATACCCACCTCAATCAGTCCTCCCTTTCCTATGATCATAATTCTATCCATGCTAGATTCCCAACCCCTACCTAAATACTGTAGGAAGGACAAACGATACAGAAAACAGAAAGACATCTGCAAACAAAAGTAACCTGGATGAATACACACTTTCTACTTATGAAACACACATAACTGATTTAACATATAAAGTCATCCAGTGGTGTTGATTACAGTGGAAGTAGAATGGCTATTGGAGAAACAGTCCAGCCAAGCTAACCCAGAGATAACCATGCTTCTCCTGACAGACTCAGAGAAAACTGGAAGTCACTCTCTCCTCTTTCTTGTTCTATCGGTCTCCATCTCACCCTCTCAGTCTGCATCTCTCTCTCCCTCTTCTATACCTCTTTCTCTCATTACAGATGACTCGGCTGCAGTTGAAGAGAAATGGAGAGAGAGAAGGAGAGACAGAGAGAGAAGGAAAGACAGAGAGAGGGAGAGAGAAGGAGAGAGAGAAGGAGAAACAGAGATAGGGAGAGAGAGGAGAGAGAGAAGGAGAGAGAGAAGGAGAGAGAGAGAAGGAGAGAGAGAAGGAGAGAGAGAGAAGGAGAGAGAGAGAAGGAGAGAGAGAGAAGGAGAGAGAAGGAGAGAGAGAGAGAAGCGACAGAGAGGGAGGGAGAGAGAGAAGGAGAGACAGAGAGGGAGAGAGAATGAGACAGAGATGGAGAGAGAATGAGACAGAGGGAGAGAGAGAAGGAGAGACAGAGGGAGAGAGAGAAGGAGAGACATAGAGAAGGAGAGAAAGAAGGAGCGAGAGAGGGAGAGAAAGAAGGAGAGACAGCGAGAGATAAGAGAGAAGGAGAGACAGAGAGGGAGAGAGAGAAGGAGAGACAGAGAGGGAGAGAGAGATAGAGAGAGGGAGAGAGAGGGAGAGAGAGAGAGCAGCACCAGGAAAAGATGCAGCAAATTATGTCCAATACTGAAAATGAAAAGGTCCAGACTATTTCACGAAATCTGTCCAAAACCCCCAGTTTGAAGGGGGGAAAAACCCATTTTGTTTGTTTAAACGCACACTAAATCACTAAGCTCACTGTTATGAGATGTGGTTCAATAGCTACTCTGCAGGGTCACCTCTGCTGGCATGACAACGGACCTTCTTACTATCTGTGAATATTTGTCTGAATAATGTTCACTGATGCGATATACACAATGGTGAGTTATTCTAGTCATTGTCAATACCTACGCAGCTACACATATTCTGTGGCAATAAAATCATTTAAATGTACAGTAAGTTGACAGCCATCTTTACACTTAAAATAATTTATTGAAGTACAATTCTGGTGAAATAAAAACCTGTATATTCAATATGGCGAATACTGCTCAGTAATCCTCTAACAAGGAAAAGTGTCATGCTTTCCAAACGGAATGAGCCAAGATATCAAATCTATATAGAGGAGAGCTCATGCCAGTGACTCTATGAAACCTTCATGTACCATACAATAAATCTAGATTTCACTCCTCTAGTTATGAGAGGAAAATAGTAATCACCGTCCAATTCAGATAGAAATATTTGAAGAAATAAACTTTTTCTCTCTCTCTCTCTCCTCGGTCTGCTTGACTAATTATGTGAAGCGGCGAGCATGCGGCTGTGCACTGCGGCCAACGACGGAGCGCCGGCTCTACATTATACATTTCATATGGTGTTTCTGAGTGGCCACTGATCTCACAGCTTGGCACACTACGTGAGATATGCCTGGAACATGCACACAAACCTTATAGAGAGAGAAAGAGAGGGGAAAAGGAGAGAGAGAGAGCGAGAGGGGGGGAGAAAAAGAGTGAGCGAGAGAGAGAGGGGGAGAGAAAGAAAGCGAGAGAGGTGGGGAGGGGGAGAGCGGGAGAAAGGAGCGAGAGAGGGGGGGAGGGGGAGATAACTGGAGAGAGAAAGAGGGAGAGAAAGAGAGAGTCGGAGAGGGGGGAAGAGGGGGAAAGAACTGGAGCGAGAAAGAGAGGGGAGAGAGAGAGAGAGCGAGAGGGGGGGAGGGGGAGAGAGAGAAAGAGAGAGCGGGGGAGTGGGAGAGAAAGAGAGAGAGCAGGGAGAGAGCAGGGGAGGGGGAGAGGGGAGAGAGAGCGCGAGAAAGAGAAAGCGAGAGAGTGAGGGGGAGAGTGGGAGAAAGAGAGAGTGAGAGAGGGGGGGTAGAGGGGGAGAGAACTGGAGTGAGAAAGAGGGGAGAGAGAGCAAGCGAGAGAGAGAGCAAGAGAGAGGTGAGGGGGGAAAAGAGAGAGGGGGAGAGAAAGAGAGCGAGAGAGGGGGGAGAGAAAGAGGGCGAGAGAGAGGGGGAGAAAGAGAGAGCGGGAGAGTGAGAGGGGAGAGGGAGACAGGGAGAGAAAGAGCGAGCGAGAGAGAGAGAGGGGGAGGGGGAGAGAAAGAGAGAGCGAGAGAGAGAGGGGGAAGAAAGAGAGCGTGAGAGAGCAGGGGAGGGGGAGAGAAAGAGAGAGTAAAAGAGAGGGAGGGGGAGAGGGTGAGAGTGGGAGAGAGAAAGAGAGCGAGAGGGGGAGAGAGCGGAGGGAGAGAGCGAGAGAGAGGATGGGGAGAGAACTGGAGCGAGAGAGAAAGAGCGAG